>NC_088301.1:55298587-55598587 GCF_032854445.1 Liolophura sinensis | reverse complement strand
GTGCAAACGAAAGATCTTGAACTACAAGTACTACATGTTTTAACATATAATCTCTCTTTCCTGGACTGTTTACTATGCAATTGCTTTACTGAAAAGTCATACCTAACATTTAAATGACCCCTCTTCCACCTTTTGCCAAAATTACTGAACCACTTTCAATGACGTATCATAAAGGGACACGTAACTGGTGAAATTCGGCCTCTTCAGGCTGTTCTTGCTCAGATCTACGGAGCCAGATTTAATGAAACTAAATACATAAACCTTCTAAAGGATGTCTGAGACCGGATTTGACTGCCAGATAGATGTATGTGTCATGAGATCCACTGATAGTGGTGTGTAATAGATCTACATGTATATATGATTAATGATTTAGGGAACCAATTTATAATGAACAACTCAACCAAGGTTTTGGTAATACAAATTCCTGTAATGAAAAGGTGATGCTTCTCTTCATAGTGTTAGTTTGAGAAATGACCCAAATCGAGAATAGAAAATAAATAACTGTAAGTGTATATTCTAAACTTCTGTGAATGAGAAGAACAATGTGATTTTTGTTTCAAAATGGATGGATACAGGGTCGTAAGGAACCGTGTTTCAGTGAACATAATGGCAGTGCTGGTGTACTCACTTGCATTTCTATTTAGAACCATGCAGTCTGCTGTTGAGTGTATTGCTTTATTTTCCATTTAGTTCCGGCCAGTGGAGTTGTGGTCAGGGAATTCTTGTGGAGTGTGTAATATTTTCTCATTGTTTGGTTCCAGGCATGGATGTGCCGAGGCCTTACGGAAAACCAACATTGAGCCGAAAATCGCTTCCTCTGGGGGCTTATTCCAAATCAGTGTCAGTAGGAGGTAGCGAGGATCGACTGTTGCAAGAAAAACTCAATGTTATTTACCGCAGTGAACGATCTAGAATAAATAACTTTGAGCGTTTCATCCGATCCAAACCATACAAAGACTACCGAGAGATATCTTCAATACCACCTGATGAACTGTCTTCATATCTGGCGGAGTTCTTCTTGACTGTAAAGACTCAGTCTGGTGGGGAATTTAGTAAAGCTTCTCTTGTCCGCCTTAGGACTAGCTTGGAGCGCTACTTGAAGGAGCATGATTATCCCTGTTCAATAACACTCTCTCCACAATTTACATTGGCAAGAATTGCGTTTAAAAAGAAGCTACAAATGCTAAAAGGACAGACACCATGTAGGCTACCAGCTGTTGGAAGTAAATCCACAGAGGATAGCAGCAAGGATGCTGTGGACGCCATTAATACTATTTAATGGCAGTAAAGAATGTGTATAGAAAATATTGCGTATCACAGCAAAAGAACTTTTGTATTATTAAGAAATGGAACAGGGACGTCCTGTGATTGACTGAGAATTGAATCATTGGCTAGAACAGAACGCACATGTACACATATAACCCTTGTACATTTTACTTAGGAAGAACAGTTGTGGAACACTATAAGTTAGCCACGCTGTAAAAAGTCATATATAGACATACTTAGCCATACTGTTGGGTGGTGAATTTTTAAAGAGCAGCTCTAGAAATTCTTCTTCTTTTTTTATTGTCGGAAAAGATTTATTATTTCTAGGCCAGTATCATCTGTGGTGTTACTCTGCAGTATTGAAAAAAAATAACTATACCTTCATCAAAGAATGTGCGCTCTGCATAATACTATGGGTTAAAATGGTTCGAAGGAGTTTACACAGCTTTATAGTGTTCTTTGTAACAAACGACTATAATTGAGCATTCTTGCGAGGGAAAAGATTTGAAATATTTTAGATGTTTTGTGAATGTTCTCGAAAACTTTATTTCCTAAGGAAGGTTTTTGTAAATGAAAGAATGAGTCTTAATTGACTGCAGCAGCATCGTTTCACTGGAAACCAATATTATTGAATATAATTTTATTGAATTCTCTGGTCAATTGACCTAAGAGAAATAAATAAAAAAATAAAAGTTTGAAAAGCTTTGCCGTTTATTTTTTTGAATGATTAGTTTACCGCAACATTATAAAGACTGCAGCTGGGGCATGCAGTTATATGTAAATAGGTGCATGTTAAAAAACATAATTTGCCTTTCATTAAAATTGCTTCATTAGAATATTACATTTATGAGTTATCATCCTGATTGAGAGCGGGTAATGTGGGTTAAGGCATTTGCCTATCAACCGTTGATTCAACAAAATCTGAATTCCAGTATGGGACAAAAAAATTTCAGATTCCACTGATTCCTTAGTAATTTTGAGGATAGAGGCATGTGGCACTTACATAAGTGTGATAGAAGATGTTTGTTTGCTAACAAATTACGTCGCAAAGTTCACCAATAACCTGCCGAATGTCACTAATTTACGCCACACATAAAACGCTTTTATAAATTATATGATTTTACCATGCAGGAATTACAACACCGTTCCAATGAAGAATCGTTTTTAAACATACATCTACAATCAGTTGCATGTGCCAAGTTAAGAATTGCAAATAAGTTTTACTGTGGTATTAGAATTTAATATTTGTAGTTCGCAGATATATATGCTGCCAAACGGAGAAACTGTCCGCTTTCGTCTTTGTTCAAAGGGACATTACCTGGAATGCTGTGACGTTCACTGTATGAGATTGCTGGTATTTTTCATTGTAACGGAAGAATCTTCATGTACATTTCTTTTGAAGCTCAGGTGATACATGATATGGTATCGATTGGATGGCAAAATTTGGAGATATGTATACGTAGACAGTCACACACAACTTCTCATTGGGGAAATACAGTATTACGTGTTATGTGAGATTAGAAGACATATCAATGGTGTGTTGATATTTGCCTGGTCAAATTATCAAAGAATGGAGTGAAAAATAGTCATGTAGCACAAATAACTTGTAGGCCTATACTTGTGTACATACATGTACAGAATGAAACTTATGTACTAAGTACACCAAATATAATAGTTCTTACTTCTGGCATACTCCTTGCTACATATGCAATACTAACCGCTTTGGTGCCTTAATTATGGTAAGGGCGTCCGATTCGAAGTTGGGGAAACCTCTGATCAAAGACTTGAAAAATGGTACTTGTTACTACCTCGCCTGGCGCTCTGAAAAGAGGGGAGAGTAAGGAAACAGAACTGGGTGGATGTGTCATCTCTGATGTCTCGACAAGATACGTCAGTAGCGGCAGCACTTTGCCGGCATGGACTCGCCCTGCCGCAAGAAGACACAGTACATGTACACGCACCTAATAGCTGCTCGTCGTCAGTACGACGTAAAGAGTGTCATGTCTGGTGTCTTCGGCATGATTCATAAGCCCTTCGCCGGCATGGACTCGCCCTGCCACAAGAATGCACAGTATATGTACACACATCTAATGTCCCCTCGTCGTCACATGAATGAATAATTGTGAAGTACTACATACAAATCCCAAGCATATATACTTTTTAAAAGTTAAATTTTGTTAAAAATGCGCCTCAATGAGAAAGATTTCTGTTTCGACGGCATAATTCATATAAGGGGGGTGTCACGAGATCTTATCTACATCTACTTAAGAAGCAACTTTTGTACCATCTATATTTTCAGGAGCGCAGTGGAGCCTTTTAAAGAATCCTGAACCTGAGCCTGAAACAGTGAGTGAAGGCAGTGTCTCAAAGCCTCTTTATTTCCAGTCCAGACGATCACGAGAACACTGGGAGAGAAGGTTGGATACTGCAAGGAAAACAGCTGGACACGTTAAACTGTTCCAGAGCTGGTTGTCGACATCACAGTTTAAGGATGACAGAAAGATGGAGGACATCCCTCCAGAAGAGCTGGACACGTTTTTGGAGTCTTTCTTCACGAACCTTACACGACAGAATGGCGCAGCATATGGTCATAATTCCTTTCGGTCATTACGAGACAGCCTGGAGAGACATTTACGAGCAGTAAACTACCCTGCATCTCTGACTTTGTCCTTGAGCTTTCCTAAGAGTCAGCTGGCATACAGAAAACGAATGAAGTCCCTCAGAAATAGTTCATGAAACATGGAGATTTTTGGTTATAGTCCTTACATACAGTTCACATAATCTCCCGAATGTGTTTTCCATTATGGTTTCTATGGTTACGGCGTAAAACACCAATCAATCAATCTATCCATTATGGTTCTGTGAGCAATATTTGATATAACAATAAACTGGGCATAAGAAAAGAAGCTAAATATACAATTTTCGCCACAGAATACCTGATGACAATCAGGATTTTTTACATGAAAAGCTGAATCTCAATATTTTTCCTGCAAAAAATCGTGTACATGCATTATAATAATTTATTAGGGTGTTGCATGTGCTCGGCAGGTTAGGAATGTCGCCTCTATTACCGTTGGACACATGCTCATTTTATTACTTATGCCCTTTTCAGAGAGGCCCCAGTGATCGTTATGTTAGAGACTGAATAGATCTGTTTTCTTTTTTTAATGAAGGTAACAGTTTATAATCTCTGTTATGAACATTGTCAGTTTAAATTTCGTTACATGTTGTAACCAGATTTTTCAAAATTGCCAACGTGCATGGAATGGTGTTTGTTGCTATAAAATAATTAAATTATGTTTACTTATTGTTAAACTTCACGAATGTATATGTATGTATTATATATGTCATTTCTGTCTGGGTTACCAAGAAATTTCCATTTTCAGGTTTGGTAAAATGTTAAGCAGATCTTAGGTTTTTGTGCACGTCATGTTAGGTTGTCATTATTTAGTAGGATACTCATTTTATCACTCAATTCTTACTATTTTAATGCCACTGTTAAGTGGCATGCTCATCCCAAGCAAAACTTTTCCATTTGGACAAGTTTTACTGTACTATTTTCCATCATACGGTAATAAAAACTCATGCACATTGAAATAATAACATAAGTGTGTGTGCACTTTTCTTTGGTATTACGAGTATTTGATAAACGTGATAACTCCAGACCATGCATATACTGTGTGACATCAGGACTTTCACTCTCAAGTGGGGCAGCCTGATGAGCTCCAGCTTGCTCTTGATCGATTAGATCGTCAGTTCAAATCCAACTATAATGCAGAATCAACCGCGACTTCATGTTGGTGTGGTTGATTCCCACAAGCTCTACAAGGCTTTTAAGCTGACCATCATTATACAACGGTATACATAGACGGTAATTTATACAAAACTTTGCAAGTCGTATTTCTCGTCTATACCTATTTCTATAGCTTATATACCTTCAAGGCCCCATGCGATTTGCGAGAGGTTATAAGTTATGAATAATTGTAAATAAATGATGAAATTGCTTGGTTCTTTTGGTGCAGTTATTAAAAGATTAGGCGATACTTCAGTTTCAATGGCTCTATAATATAAATGGATCCATATGCATGTGACTGATACGGATATTATTTCTCCTTAAACAAATACCGTCAAGCGAATATGTTAAACATTCTCCATGCCTTTCAGTGCGTGACCAGTAAATGATGGCGGTTTTTACATTTTTGGGTAATGACCCTGAAGCCTCTTACTAATGAAATCGCTGTCAGTTCAAGTCCACCTCATACTGGCTTCCTCTCTGGCCCTACGTGAGAAGATCTGCCAACAAACTGCGGACGGTCGTGGGTTTTCCCCGGATTGTGACCGGTTTCCTCCCTCCATTGGCCGTCGTATAAGTGAAATATCCTTGAGTACGGCGTAAAACATATTTACGCTCCAGGTCAATAATCGCAAGGCCAGTTTCCAAAACGACGTTTAACATAACGGAATTAGACACAATTATGATGCTGAGTACCAGAGATTCTGTACGGTCTATCCATATTTACTTACAAGAGAGTTATACTCATTGTAAAACTTTAAAAAATTAGGGTGAAGGTGTACGATGGAATAACCTTGATACACTTTTTTAGCAGTAATAACTTGTGACCTTGATTGAAATCGTCACATAACACACATGATCTAACAAATGCTACAAGACGAGCACCCTTCGTTATATTGTTGTCCAAGCAAGCATAATTCACGACGTCACACGTTACAAGAGTTATAAGAGTCATTAATATACAAAGCTGAGCCTCCCTTTCGTCGTTCAGATCATAACAGTGAATAACATTTGTATTCTGGTATGTCATAAAGCACAGAGGTTGATGGGTTAAACCAGCACTCTGAAAATGAATAACACAGACCGTGGATATATCCAGATATTTCGGTAATATGTTTTCTAAGACTCCTAGCGTTTTAAGATGAAGGAAAGAAAGATGCATGTCTGAAATATTAGTATGTGGTTCATCTATAAATGATGACTGGAAGAAATAATTAGACAGGTGAGAGTTTATGTTGTTCCAGTGTGATAGTTTATATTTGTTATCATCAATAATTGTTCAACATTTGTCTGTGTCATTAAGTTCAACTGGAAGGAAGCACATGTTATCAAGAATCTCAAGATCGAAATGTAGTTTTGACCGGGCGGTGGTGATCCGCTATAAAATCACCATTATAAAACGGCAATTCTGATTCTAGCCTCGGAAATGGAATACCACAATTGTGGTCGGTCATTTGGTAAATTGAAAAAAAGTTCGCACAGTAGCTGAACATAATATGGATGTGGGAGATGCACAGATAACGATGTATAAACTAAGGAAAGAACATATTTACAAACACAACTAGATTAGGACCATATGTTTACAACATTCTGACAGACCATATAAAACATTTAACAGTTCAAGGTAAATACAAACCCATGTTCACAGTTATATGACAGATGGGTGTGCGGGAGCCCTTCCAGGGCAGTTTACACAAGGAATTGCGATCAAAATGGGTGCAAATATATGCAACATTAAATTTGATTGGCAGGTTTTTTTTAAAGAGATATTCTTAAAGTAGGAAGTCGAGTAGTAAACCTGACTACTACCTCTGTAGATTGCCCGCAGACCTTCCCACGTGCATATCTTAAAGTAAGCAGAAATATCTTCCAGGGACACATAATAGATACTGGGTAAATAACAATGTTTCAGAACACAGGTTGACATAACAGTTTGTCTACACAACAATCTCGTGTAATTAAGTCTTCCAAGTGCACATAGCTGTGGGTAATACGATTCATATTTCTTCATTTCTTTCCACTCCTACTGTTCACTGTTCTCTTGGATGTTCCAGAATCTCAACATAAACTGTTTAATGCTAGCATTTGATCTCACAAAATATAGCCCTTTAACTGCATATTGATACTGAGATCATTAATATTATTCCACTTACTTCCGACCAATATGAGAGTCGTCAGCAGGGGGTCAGGGACATTGTGTCCACGTTAGAAAATCCAGGCTTGAGGATCTCGGATGTAGTTTGGTTTTGGATTGTTCTTGCTCAGAGATTGCATTCAGCTTCTTAACTAGATCGTAAGTCTCTGGGCCACTACTGGGGATAGGTCTGGAACTGCACTAAACCCAGAGCCACGGGCATCCACGAGCACAGTATCCCCTGTGGTATAGAGGAGCAAAACGAACTATTATATTATTCTTACCCTCTGGGCCCCCGGGCAAACGATGGATAGCTTGGAATAACATTGCTGTTATGATGTTCGTTGATTGTTCGAGTTTTTCAGTAAATGCTGCACGAACAAGCTCTTCTGATTTGCAAGTATCCTCATATTGTTCACCTGTGATTCTTTTGACAATTAAATTTCATTTTCATCCCCATATGTCCAGTTTCAGTCGCTCGTTTCTTTCCTTCATTAAGACCTTTTCTAATCCCGGTATGTCGTGCTCCTCGATTTCTTGATTGAGTGCCTCGACAGAGTTCTCAACATTGTTTCAACGACGTCGGACTTGATGAACGGTGTCGGTCAGTGACTTCATCTGGGAGCTAAACGACGACTGAAGTTTGGCAAAACACTTACTCAGGTTAGATATTTCCGATACTTGGTACAATTCCTCCAGGGAACTATAGTTCGATGTTGTGTTGTTCGTGTCAAAAGCTTCGAAAACCTCCGCTTAAGGCCCTCCACCCTTTAAACACCCATCTAAACATTACTGACGCTCTGTAATATCAATAAAATATCATTTCTATGATTTAACTTAAGGAGATTAAGAATGAATTTCTTATGGAAATAAAGACAATAGATAAATTTTCTTCTAAGTTTCACACCGCTACGAAATACTTGAGCAAGGTAGATGAAGATGATCTTCTCGAGGCTCTCGATTCCTACAAGTATAGGACAAAAATCAACGCGGATAACGTAGCAGCTGTGGTCCTAGAAATTGGCCGCAATGTAATTATCCAATCACCGTGTTTTGTGGCAGATTGTTGGAAGGAGGCCTTGGAAGACCTGGAAATTAGCGAGGAAAAGCTTGACGAAGCCTATCAGTCGTTCATCTTAACGAATACCGGTGTCTGTGATCTTCTGACAATTCCTGAATCAAGAGGACTTCAAGAGGAAACTGTCTTTAAATTATCGAAAAGGTATGTGAAAGAGCTCGATGATGAAAACCTGCAGCTGTTTCTGAGATTTTGTACTGGCCCCGACTTGCTTACTGTGCAAAAGGTTGAAGTACATCTTGGAGAAATGAAGGGGTTTGAAAGGCGACTAGTTGCGCACACTTGCGGTTGTATCTTACAACTTGTCAAGGAGTATGGAAGTATGAACGTCATTGAAAGAAGTTAATGACAAGGTGTAAGGATCACGGAATCTTATATGTATAAACTACGCCTTTATATGCTTTCAAGTTAATTTAACATTTTCATTTTATTTTGACAAGACCATAGTGCTGTGAGCGCACTATACTGACTACAGATATTTTGAGTTTTTTATTTGCACATTGAATTTTTTAATTTGTGTGATTACCAGCGCTCATTGCGAGAGCTTTGCTTATTCTGAAAGAAATTTCTTGAAGGTTAGGAAAAACAATTAATATATCTTTTAATTTAGGCTGTAAGTGTTAATAGGCCTGTGACTACAGTCATCACATGATTGTTCGGAACTTGTACTGACCAGGTGTGGTCATCGTTTCTTTGAAGAATATCCCTAATGGAGAATAACAAATGGGAGGATAAAGTACATGTAATTGCTTGGTTTAAAGTTTTAGCCTTGACAGAACGATTATTGCAACTGTCTGCGTGTGTGTGGGTGTGGGGGGGGGGGGGGGGGGGGCTGCGTGTGATCTGTTCACGGTGTATTTCTGAAGGAAAGAGCGATAAAAATTATCTTCGATCGCCATATTTGCAAGGTGTGTTGCTGAGTTAGCGATAAAAGAATGTCAACTTTTATTATTTTATATTTCTGTATCATTCATTTTTTGCGATTCATCTTATTTTTCATTTTATTGCGTTTTATTTTTATTTTATTCTGATGAATCGGATGTTATTTTTCAGTTAAAGTTAATTGCAAGTGTTTTTTTTCGAATCGTGGGCTTTCACGGCGGTTACGTTTGCTTTGGAAAGACATGGCACAGTGGAAAAGTCACCGGCCTATCGAACCATTCTTCCACGCCGCGGGCTCGAATCGTGGTGAGGTTAGCAAAAACGTAGGAAAACCACCCATCTTGGCAAGTACTGAGAACTTCCCTCACTTAAAGTCAGATGTGCAAAGTATAGAGGATCTTAACGAATGTAGGCTTTTGTAGGTTTTGTATGCCCCTAGAAAAAAATCACCACTTAGCTGCCTGAGGCAGAACGTGAAATTTCTATCTGGCCTATAAACTGGGCGTCTAACCGAGCAATTTGGACAGCAGTCCGTGAACTTAACCGCTAGGACTAGGCCTTGCACGCAGACCCTCACAGTTCGGATACTAGAACTAGATTTCATAAGCTGTTGGGGGAATGCGTGCCATTGCCGCATCTGTTAGGTGGCAAGGTTCCATCGCAGGTCGCAAAAGTGGTCATGAAACATATATGACCTCTCTAATTGATGTAGCCTGCACAAGGAGGTGACAGGTCGGTTCGATTTTCAGGATGTAAATAAAAACCAAACAACACCATTCCATCAACCAGTTATCCACAACGTCTCGAGATCGAGTCCCGCTCGTGTATCGAAGCTATTTCCACCGCAGGGATGTTTGGTTATTCATGGGACCTTGGCTAGGGGTGGACGCATAAGCAGGGCATTAAAGGTGCATCTGACGCCATACAACCTGCAATTGTTAAAGTTCAGCTGCCCTTCACCTGTGAGTTAACTCAAGTGGTGGAGGGGTGAGGGGAGTTGTCAGTGACTCACCATGGTCGGCGGTTTTACCCGGAGTTTTCCATACCAGTAATAACGGCACACCGTCATTTAAGTGAAATAATCTTGATCACGACGTTAAGCATTATTCAAAAACACCAATCCATGCGACGATTGAATCGAATTATCTGTGACAAGCCGCTTGTACGTTTTCAAGATAGCCGTATTTTAAAGAAACAAATTCTAGGCGACAATAGGGGGCTTTACATAGCTGTTGTTGGCCGCTTCGATGATTGTCCTTCATGGGTTCATCCGACGGGTTGTTGTTGTCTCATCATGACGCCACAGGACCAGAACAATGTGTGTTTGTGACTTAGTGGTCGAGAGTGTGCGAGGCTGGAAAGAAACTGCATGCTCTTAAAGGAAGTATAGCACAACCCATTGAGTAGTAAACAGTAGACTTTTTGTACCTCTGAGCCAAGGCCATATTTTATGCATTTTCATGCATTCGGTATTTATAATTTCCCCGTAACAGTGCAGGTGCTATAATTATGTTCTGTTTTTTGAATTCTTGTGTTTGTGTTTCTTTGCATCGGAAGTAAATACAGCTCTCACAATGAACAAATATATCCGAGTATCATGTTTTTAGTTGTATTCTCCAAAAGTATACTACATTATATAATTTGAAAATACATTTAGCAGTTTTACCCTTGTAAGATCAATAAACATAAAGTATTTTTTTTCTTTATTCTAAAGCATATGGACATAGCATAGTACTAAATCATCAGCTCGTCGAGATGGTCATCCTGTTTCATCACAGGGAAACGCTCCCTTTCCAACTGTTTCAGATCTGCCAACATCAAATTCCCACAGCTGTACATGATACTTGAACGACCTGTTGGAATCTGGCTATTCCTGCTTGGTCGCTTGCTATTCGATGGTCGTTCCACAGATGCAATATTTCGTTCAGCTCGTTCTGAAAAAGGAACAAAAACACAGAGGAAATAGCTGGCCAGTGTGAAATCTATACTCACACGCAAAAAAAAAAAAAAAATTAAGGACAAGCACGACTTCAGTGGGTTCAGGGTCATTAAAATTGGCGTCATCGTGAGTAGAGACGTTTTATTTTCTCTGAAGAGAGTTGCTTTTGTGTCGAAAGAGTCAGAATTTGGCGGCATCGAGGTGATCGTTTCGCCAACAGAAACATTCGGGAAAGGGATTCATACGGTGTACCTGGCGTCATGACATAGGCAGGGATTGGACTTAATATGATGGGCTCATGATGGGCTCATGTGCTTCCAGAATGTTGGTCAAGGTTGGGGACACGGCGTCACTGATCAGCGTTACATCGACAGAGTGATAAAACCTCACGTTGTTCCATTATTCGCACAACATCAACAACACATTTTCCAGCAGGACAACACTCGTCCCCATGTTGTCAGAGCTACCGTGACCTTTCTCCAACAGCACAACACCTCAGCCCTGATCTGAGTCCCATCGAACACTTGTACTATACCTGCCGATGAAGTTCGCGCAGCTGCTCTGGATGTGAGCAGGAGGATCCCAAAGGCCTTCACAAATCGTCTGATCCACTCAGTGTACAAGAGATGTGGGGCAGTAATCACCGCTAATGGTGGTCACACCAGGTACTGACTGACATTTGGGGAATTCAACCAAAAGTGTGACCCCTTAATCTTCAGGAAAAATAATGTCATCTGTGTTTCCATCCATTAAAATGTCTTCAATCAATTTTTTATCAGTCTTACCTTATTGATAATTCTTGTCTTTACCGTTGAAAATAAATAACATATATACTTGATACTCGACTTGCGTTTCTTTTTCGTGTAAGTATATTTGTGAATCAAGAGAGTGTAAACATCCCATTATCGGGTATCGTGCTAAATTAGTTTAGATATCTTGGAGTTTCAGGTGACACGATTCCACGACTACATGAAGTCTAAAAAAAATCGTCTCATGTGACCTCCAGCATACTATCTTCAACATGTGAATAAGCAAAGTACTAGGATCTTAAGCACTGTGAAATAATTATCTCGATGAGATTCGCTGATTTGTGATTACTTGATCCTTAAATATAAGACGAGTTTGCCCATCGATCTATTCCTGAACTTCTCAAACACAACTGCATCTGCATTATTCTGGAATTCTCAATAGGCTACCTTTATCAGCTCTTATTTGGCCAGGACATCCACCCAGTGGCGTTACAGTATCCACGAAGTAAGCAGCGATTAGTTTTGGATCACTGTTAGTGGAGTGTGCCTCTAGCCATAAAATATATCGAGAAAAGTCATCAATCGATCCACTCATACATATACCATATGGTTTCAGGTTGTCGTATCCGTCTATGTGCCACAAGAAATTAGGATCTCCGTTAAAGTATGCAAGACGCTTCATCCTATTTCAGCCTTCATCTGGCTCTATCACACGTAACAAGTTACGAATAACATCCTGGCTCACGACAAATCCTTTCTGTAGGCTACACACTTAAAATAGATCATCTGGTATCCCAACATTTTGTCCTGATTTTGGTTTTCAGACAGTAGAAATAGTGCATTCTTAACAACGTCACTGTGTTTTTTCTGCCTAAATAGAGTCTCTGCTTGAGTGTTCGCAAGTTTATCACATGCCCATAAAGATGCGCCAAGCAAGTCAGGATTTCCCTGTAACTAATCCCGAGATCGAAATACAATCGAATGATATCGCCCATCTCCATACTTATTAATGTGTAAGAGACTATATTTGAAATCAAAAGCAGGTACATAATCGGTATATCCTAATTAGAAGGTAATGTTAACTCCTATTTAGGAGATACGGTTATCGTATGTTAACTTCTAATTATGACAAAGTCATATCTCCTATATGGGAGATAGAAATTTTCTGCTAAAAATGTGAAAATAACTCCTAACTGGGTGAAAATAACTCCTCATTAGGAGAAAAATCTATGTCCTAATTATGTAATATTTCTCTCAAATCAATTTTTCCTAATTAGGAGATTTTTCACCTAATGAGGTGATAATTTATTTTATTTTTCACCTTAGCACTAATACGCTTCCGAATGTAGGCCTACGCCTACGGCAAATTACAATTTTAATCATGGTTCAACTCCGTCACAATAAAACTGCAATAGTACTGTAACATAAATGTTAAGTCAGGTTTCATAAATGGATGTTGGAAATTTTGAATGAGGCAACGACTGCTGAGCATTTGGCTATCGTCTGTGGCGGACAGCTGGTTTGGTTCACATTGTTTATTTTCTGAGCCTCTGTCAGCGTCACATTTCTTTTCCGACTATATCTTTCCGATGAGACATCATTATTTCATGCAATCAGTGGTCGATCCATGGAGCCTAAATTCATATTGTTATTCTGAATAACCTCAGACGCTTTTACTGAAATTCTCTCGATTACATGTCACTTTACTTATGTATGATTTATAAATAAAGATGTGCCAGGCTTCATTTTTCCCTCGTGTTAAATTCTAAATGGGATAATATTCTGTTTTCTGGCCACTGACAAAAGTGAGGAAAACCCCAACTACAGGCGAGCCCAGAGTCCGAAAATGAACGAAATGTAACGAATGTTAATTCGGTGAGTCGCATGTGAGCTCTTTTTGACTGGAGGTGCAAAAGGTGTTTATGTTATTAGAAAGACGTGTATGCAGGCCGCGCCGTGGGTGTTGCAGAAGGATCAAAGCTTTATAAAGTCGTCTTAGAATCGCCCAAGTTGTGGACATCTGGATTCGTCAGGTATCTGCCACATTAGAATTGTATAAGTGCTTGATATGGCTGATCTTACCCTAACACCATTGGTAAATCGGCCATGGAAATGGCGTGACCCATTTGTGCTAATGAGTACAGAGTACAGTAGCATGGCGGCGCGTCCGTGAGTAGCCAATCTGACTGGCTGACCGAAAACACTGAGCAATTTTATTAATGCTTAATGCAATTTAATGGCACTCACTATGTCCACGTCTTAATATGTTGACCAAAAACACCTTGTAAGTTAAATTCTTAGTTCCGAAAAGTGATTCCGTGCTATTTAACGCATTTTGGTTCTTAGCCGCGGCATCCGCAGCTAGTTCCTGTCTTTACGAGCCTCATGTCCGGTTATACACCTAACGCCTGGTATTTCTGTGGCTCAGGACATAGGTTAGGATTGTTGACCTTTTGAAGTGGGTATAGTACAGTTCTATTGTGTGTGTACGAGACTAAATAAGGATGAAATATACAAGTGAACATATAAGAATGGGGAGTTGTAAGGACTGGGGTTATATTTACGTGTTGTTTTGTATGTGCATTACAGCATAATTTTCTTCCCATGGTCACATGCTTTTACTGATTTTTCATTGGTTAAAAATGAATGGAGATATATTCAAATTACATACAAAGAAAAACAGTACAAATAAGAAGTTTATCATTCTAGTTTCGTCACGTGTCCCTGTCGTTTATATGACATTGCTTCGCGATTTATACTTTTTTGAAAGGATGGACTTGACTTGTTCTGAATTGCACTGGATTTGAACATCCATCAGACAGTATGTCTGTACCCGGTTGCTTATTCCACTACACCATTCAAGTTGATGTACTGGAATGTGGTTTTTAGACGCCTTTAAGACAGGTGAACATTATGTAAGGGTTGAATGCGCAAGTGCGTGTGTCACATGCCTTTGTCATGTGAACTACATCTGAAAAGGGTCTCCTCCAAATTTGGCCAGCCTCATTCAGGGAAGCCAGGATGAATTGACGTAAGTAGTGACATAGAAAGTTAGATGTAAATATAACCCTGGACTTTACAACAGCCTAAGAATGCTGAAAAGAAAAGATTAAAGCCATGAGGTACCATATTTAATACAGTAGGCCTATACTACATGTGGCAGTACTTAGTGAGGTGAGGATTCTCCTGTGGTCTGCATAATTTTCTTGAATCAAAACAGGACTACTTTGATGAGAGTTACATCGTGTGTTACAGTAAGCAGCACCCTACATTTTTTTTTTATATCACTGCCACCACTAGACAAATTTGGCCTTAGAGTATGCAGCTGCCTTCATTTTTTTATATCACTACCACCACTAGACAAATTTGGCCTTTGGACACCATGTAACACAGTCACACGTGTGCTTCCTTTGGCATAGCCTCATGATTTAAGTCATCATGCGGACCTACAATCAGCACTCACCAATAAAATCGCTTCAGGTGTCCCTTAGAATAATTTTGTACATACATGGTACTTAAGTTGAAGAAAATACAAATATATCAAATGTAATCCCAAATCAGAATTTTAGGGGTCTCGCCATTTCATGCAGGTTTGGATGAGCCAAGGTGGGGGCTCATGTAAGCTACATGTAACTCTGCATGATTTTATTGTAGGAGCTAGCTAGAATATACATCTTGAATACCTGGGTCTGTCAGCTAAGAGCCCCAACCTTATCTCACCTTATGAACCTTATGAACTCATGAGACACCTAAAGTGCTGATTTTGCTTTAGAAAGAAAGGTTGTTTGTCTTTTTTTCATGTCACTTTGTGCCATTCAAAATTTCTTCATAAAACTTGTTGGTGGTGGCAGTGCTCATGTCTTAAGCCTATTATTATTAGTCACAGAGACATTGCTGGCTTAATTCAGATGAAACAAACTTGCTTATTGGATGTCCATAGTACCGTAAATCATGCTGAAAATTTCTGGCCATAAAGATTAGCCGATTTGAGTTGCCAGTGGAGGTGACGGGGGAGAGTGATCAGCCCCCAGCTGTGCAGTAATCCCCAGTGACGATCTGGCTGCTGGTCATCGCCACATGGGGTAGAGTTGGGTTTTTTTTTTTCTACCAATGAAATAACTTGCAGAAAATGATCTAAAATTTCTGTGTCGGTTACTTCCGCACAGTCTGAGTTAGGGGCGGCATGACATATTAGATATTAACCTACCCCACCCCCATTAAACTTCATTAAGTATTACTACGGTACTTGACAGTGAGGCTTAAAGACTTCCCGACCAGTCACACCTTTGTTTTCACTCATGAATCAAAGTGAATAAAGTATCAAGCGATAGATGCTACCAACCTGTAATTTCTAAAAATGTCCACGCTAAACAGGCTACTTGACATCTTACCTCTCGGGTCATCAGACTAAATTTGCAGATTACACTTGCTGGCCTCAATTAAATGGGTGAATGCTTAATTCTTCAGGTTACGTGGAGGTCTCTCATATAATAACAGTGGTGAAACTCTCCTCCTATTTCAGAAGAATTCTATTTTCCCCCACTTTATCAAACCTCGTACCTTCAGTTCAACACAGAAAACACATTTCAGTGAAGTTTCCAAAACTAAATATACTATGTGTTCTAACCTCTTTCTCACATTGTTGTGATAGCCGATTGCCATGCAATAGACTGAGAACTCACTTACGCATAAATGGCTACAGGTAACTGACAGCTTACCGATTTCAGCACTCACCAATCAGATGCATTTATTCTGATTGACCCGCCCCTTGGAATGAGAAACCTCAACTGCCAAGCACAACTGCCAAAACATCAGGCGGTTGGATTGGGTCTTTGCTGTGATTTACAGGTCTCCTAAGCAATGTTGAAACTTTAAAGACCGTACTCAGAGCTTTGTGAAGGTTGGGATTAGCTCTGATATCAATACAACTCAGCTGTTTATACATGTAGGTTATACTGTAGTTTGGCACTTCTTCTACCCAATTTTCCAAACAATGAATGCTATTGTTAGCTGCTAAGGTGTGATCACAAGTAAATTGGTTGAAAATGAATTTTCTTACGCCAACAAGGTCAAACATGTAAAGCTAAACCGAATGGTGTTAAGTGGGAGCAGTGAAGTGTATTTATATTTGTTAATTAGCCTTTAAAATGCATGTGGGTATTTGTTTACTTTAAACACATATTTGTCAATCGGCACACCACACATGAGATGTGCATTCAGGCAGTAGCTGTGTAGCGATTCTACTGGAGCTAACAGTTGCATGTGCAGTGAAGCGTGAGCGTGTTTATTACAATGAATCACAACTAGACACAAAGAATCCGTGGATATACTTTTTAAAACCAACTGCTAAACTGATTTACGGTATTTTCACTCCCATTTCAAGTCGTAACAAATCCCATTCACAAATCTTGATGTCTAGACTTAGCCGAAAGCACATGGTTGAGACTCCTGTCAGTAAAAATATTCAAACCAAAACATGATTTCTGGCAATTATTGTTTAGGCTTCATCTCCCATCTTTTGGAAATTACAATCCCAGAATGTGATTTGTCTGGTACAAGGGAGACTACTCTGGTGATGTCACTGCTAGGAGCTTGACTCTGTATTTAGACTATTTGCAACAGAGATCTGCATTTTGACATTTTGTATTTGACTTTATGTTAAACAAAAAAGGTCAGTGATTTAACTGTAATACAGCACTAAGTCTAAAAATAGACTGACAAATCTATCTTAAAGCCTGCTTATTTTTTAATAAGTAATGTTTATGAAAGAAATGAAACCATATCATCTGGTTGTCCTGGGTCAAAAAAGTTACATGTACTCATATTAATGTTGTATATGGTTTTCATAAAGTTGTATGTGAAACTACTCAGAGAATCACTCCAAGCCACATAGGTTTAATATTCACATGTGACTTACATCAAATCTATTTAAACATTTGTTTCTGCAATTTGTCACACAAAAAAATATGAAAATTTATGTTTTCAGCAATTATTGATGACAGGACGACATGGGTGTGACATTAGAGAGAGTGCAGTTCAAATTTGCCTCTATCATTGGAGAACTCTGCAGTGAGCCAGACATCCTATCACAGTTTGCTGTCTGGGTGGATCTTAGGATAGCAGAATACAAATTAAAAGGCTCAATTTCTTTAGGTAAGAACACGAGTTGTGACAGGATACATTTGCTTAAGTTTATGAGCATCTGTTTTAATTTTTTATTTTGTTTTATTTTCTGTACTTTAAATGAATAATTGTTAGATTAATTTTTAGCTAGTCAGGGATATTGCGAGACAAACTTTCTTGTTAAGGTCAGCTATTCTATTTGCATGGAGTCCCTAGTAACGTTTTATGATTATGCTTAGTTTTTAGTACATATTCTTGATGAACGTGTTTTGAAGATTTAGCCCCCATAATTTTGAGATATATGATTTTTTTTTTTTTAGTTTCCAGGGTTTGGACTTAATTGGGTTAAATATCCTCACAGCTTTCACTACACCTTCTGGAAACTTAATGAATATGATGAGCATGTTTTGAAGGTGTAGGCCTATTAATTCTGAGATGTTGTGTGTTTTTTTTTAATTAACCATTTTTTTGTATCAGTGGGCTATTGTTCCCAGTGAATTTTCAAGGTCCATGTTGTTGTGCTTTATTGTATGGCAGGGCTATCTTGGTGGTCATTGTCTGCATCTGATTCTGATCGTTTTTCTTTTGTTTATTTGTAGCGGACAGGGCTTTGAGAAATTCTAAATGTTACTCTGAGGTGAATATCACATTTGAGAATGACTCAGGGTACACTTAAAATGAAGAAAAGAATTTTACTTATCTGACATTTGATTTCTGCGTGGCTAAACGGAGGGGAAGCAGATATAATTTGGACTTATTCATGTGTATATTTACATGCAGACTGTGGATGGGGCAACGGATGGATCCACCACATCTAATGTCCCACAACCGTCTGATGCAACCGTCAGGGCGTCCCAGAAAACATTAATATTTTTTACCTTCGTATGGGACATCCGGTTGTCCTACTAGCAACAGTATTTCTTAGGATTGGTCTGTGCATCTGTGCACATACAGCAAACCTAGTATGTATAGAATTGTACATGTGTACGGAACTAATGTACAAGAATGCACTTTCTTCCACTGATAAAAGATGCAGATTATCATCACCATATTGGTTTTTGTGAAATATCAATTAAATATATAATTATGAGCTATGAGTAATTTTTTGTTTGAATTTTTCTGTAACAGATTGCTCCGGTGAAACACCAGATCCAGTATGGCTGAAAGGAATAAAAAGTGCTCTTCTGGCCAAAGAACTTGCTTTAAAGTCTCAGCCAAGAACACCTAGTTTTAATCGTCGTAAAGCCACTCCACACCCACTAAAGCCTCCATTAACTCGACCTGCCACAGTTACAAGAGACAGTGGTGACGAGGTTCATCCTGTGTTGAGCTCAACCCCAATTAACAATAGATCCAGCACTTCAGCTAGATTATCTCCCCTTGTTATAAAGGAAGAACCTGATGATGTTTATCCTATAAGCTTACATGTGCATAATCCAGACAGTCGCAAACATCCCTATACTGTTGACTCTGATACTGAACAGCCTCAGTCAGCCAAACGGAAAAGATTTGAGGACACATCTCCTGAAGATGCCCCAGCTAATGAAAGTCTGATGTCCATTATTGGGTTAAATGATACGGCGGACAAAACGGACACTGTACTGACCCAGGAAGACAGTGTTTCCAATGAAATAGACTTGCTCATGGCTCAAGAATTGTCTGAGAAGGCAAGACAGGATGCAGATGTTATCGCAGCAGAAATTACAGAGCAATCTTTTTCATCACTGTCAACATCGTCTAATCTTGTGTCTAGCAGGCTTGGACAGGGAAACAATCAAAATGGTAAGTGTAAGCCAGGCTTTCAAGTTACCTGTTCTGTCATTTTTAAACTATGCTCTCAAGTGTCCATGTATTGTTTCTTCTCAACCATCTGAATTTAAGCTGCTTGAGTGATACCAGATTGCCAGCCAAATGAACAGGTGTGACAGCGTAAATATCAGTGTCTCTGCACACAATGTGATGAAGGAATTAATGAGAAGTAAGAAAAATTTCTAACATTTAAAGTTGTATAACATGATAGAAATTATCTTACACAAAATTGTCCTAAATTGCAGTTTCAACGAAATTGGTTTGTCATTTATGTTTTTTTGTCACTGAGGTGAAAAAGTAGAATATTTTAGAAATTATACATACATGTTTAATACATCTATGTACAGTTTTGGTTTGAAATGCAAAGAGCATACTTTAAGAATGACTGTTTTATGTGCTTGACATTCCATATATTCATGGTCAATCTTGTTTCAAGTACATTTGTCCTCATGATAAAATGTCTCAAAGATTTGTGACAACCATAAACATGGGTTGTACTGAACAGTACTTATTACTGCTCATTCCTACATTTATACTCTGACAAAGGTGGCTGCTGACATTTTTACTGCATTTGGTTAAAAGCCAAGAATTACAGCATTTATGTTTCTCTTGTCAGGGTTGATATGCTTTATTTGAACATCTAATTTATGTCTGACTGAAGTTTTATTGCTATGCTTTACATCACAGCAGATCAACAAAGCCTTGAAATATCCAACATGCTTTACTTATTACTCAATTTTTTCGCATGATATTAATATCTACTGTGGATGAATCTGATAAGTAATATATAATTACACTTTAAAGCACTACAGAATGGGCCTTGACTGTGAGTGGGATAATGTCTAATTTTAATAGTGTGTGTAGGATTTTGTTCTTTAAAACTCAATAATCTTCTTTGATGGCGATTGTATCAGAGACATTTTGAAACCAGGTTTGGCTTGAAACAAACTTTTACTATGCCTTACAATATAGTGGTCAGTTTTACTTGTATATGCAAATAAGGACTTACCACATAAATTTAAACGTTAGCATGCATTGATGTTTTTATTCTTAAGAATTTGGTTAGAAGTATGCAGACATTCAGTATACCTATTATATCTGGAACTATGTGTATGCTGCAGGATTAGGTTCAGATTAGTTCTGATTGCAAATATTGAGCTAATTTCTCAGCAGAATGTTTAAAACGACACAACGAATTTTCGGTGTATGAAAATTGTTCATATTAGGCCATATTCTGCATAGAGTATGTCTGTATTGTATTGGTGAAATATCCCAGTTCATAGCAACGTTTGATGCATTCAGTGGCACATCCTGAAAGTAAAAAAAAATTAATTTTACTTTGTTTGCTTGATATGACGGTGACAGGTAAAGCAATTTGACATGGACTGAAAAATATGTGAGAGTGTTGAGCTGATTATGGAAATACTGTAGGACTGAATGACATGGTTTGTCCTTGAAAGCTTGACATCAAACCATTCAAATGTGAAAGTGGAAAAAAATGACACAAAATAACTATATATAAGTTATCTCAGCCTGATCACTGAAGACTTTAGTGTTCTGAGTGGCTGTTACATGTGTAATGCTGAAATTCCATACAAGTTTTGATAGATGTTGTTCAGTTTTGTGTAATTTTAGCATGTCATGTAGTAATGTTATGTAAAATTATTTATTGAACATTTTCCCATCAATTTATTTTTCAGACAGTGGTACATGTATGACCATTATAGTACTTAGATAGTTTTATCAATTACATGTACATGTTCCTTGGCTTGCATAGAACAGCTATATTTGAAATATGAAGCTACAGTGTACAACTATGACTATTATTCCGAAAGCATTTTAAACTTTAGACATAGGCAAGCTATTTAGGAATTGTGACATGCAGTGTATGAACATCACTAAAGCCTTGCTTACTAAATAGACATAGGTACAGTATTTGTTGTAGGAAGTGTACTGTGTAAGTGATATGATTTTTGTCCTTACCGAAAAAATGAAGTCTACTCAATATGTAGTTCAGTATTTTTGACTGCCAGTATGAACAGTGGACACTGTTGAAAATGTGATCAACACTGGAAGTTATTTTTAAAATAAAAGCTGGTTTGCTTCTAAATACTTTATGCATTTTGTTTTGGCATAGATTTTTCCAGACATGAGAGCCAGGATTTTCACAAACTTCTGATGAAAATCCTACATGCAGGGTACAGTACTTGGGAAGCAGACAGGATATAGACATAAATTTGCTTATAACCACTTTGCTTGCGTTTTGTGACTCTTTACATATACATGATCACTGTAGCAATGTTACTGGGCTTGCTGAACACTACTGTTTGCATAAGCAATCAGATCCAAACCATGACCTAGATAAATATATGATAATCTGAAACCATATGTCGCTGTTACTCCATAGATGAATTCATGTGCTTTGCTGAGATTGGACATAAAAATAATAAACATAGTGTTGGTTGTATCTCATCCTTGTTGCTGTGCACGTGATACACAGTGAGTTGCCCTGAAGGGTTTTATGGCTGCCTACTTGTGTCAGAAGCTCACAAATCATTTGTTTATTACCCAGCCTGGGATAACTTCTGTCATTTTTTAAATTATGCTCTCAAGTGTTCATGTACTTCCTTTGTTCGTGTCACTTTGTTGGCTTTTCCTTTGGAGATCATTCTGACTTCTAGATCTTGTTAGGCATTAAGGTAGATGGTGTATACTTACAAATGGGTTTCCTTGATCCAAGAATGCTGGACATCCACACAGTGAGGAATCAGATGACATTCTCACTTTTTTGTATATTTTATGGTATAGATCTTCATATACTAAATATCTACAAGAATAATATGTTGGGTTATCATTGGGAAAGACTGAAGGTTTTCAGAACTGAATCATAGACAGCTGAATTGAAGTGTACTAGTATAATTTAATGGAGTTATATGGTCACAGTAATGAGTATCCAAAAGGCCACTACAGAGAGAGCAGAAGAAGCAGTGTCTAACCGGCCACTCACTTTTCTTGAAACCCTGGTGAAGTGCACACATTATCAGATTCTAACATTTGTTTTACTAGGTTTATTTTAATGAAAACCTTCTGCATTTATCCATGCAGCGCAAACTTATTACAGAGGCTTTATTATAATTAGGCAGAGTTCATGCAGTAAGGCCCATATTAAGTGCTACATTTAGTAGTACAAATCAGGACCCATTTTCATAAAGCAAACATGTTATAACCCTTAACTGTCATGACAGTGTGTGTTTTAGGGATGTGAAGTATGCTTACAAGCAGCTAAGGGCTAATGGACATTAAGCTTCATGTGTTTAATAAATACGGTAACACAAGGGAAAGCTTTCCCAGAAAAGATATTAACTCTGCCATGAATAGTCTCCCTTTCTTAGATACACGGGCATGTTGTGCACTGACTGGAAGTCTTGTTTCATTTGTATATTCACATATTGATGCACATTTATTGAACATTTAAGGATTTTCTGTGATGATAGTTTAAGTTTTCACAAAGTTTCAGCGAAATCCAGACCCATGAACTTCTGGTCTTCTTTCACACTGCATTCTTTGCATTCCTGAAACAAAACCCTTATGTGCTCATAACATACACCTCAGATCTGGCATAATCAAGAAGTTGGGGAAATATGAATTTAAGTGTGAAAGTCCCATTCCTTGTCTTGTGCAAGAGGTTTAATAAGCATCCAGTCTTCTGAAAGAAAATTTGCTAATAATGCTTTGGGATTATGGAAAACTGATCCCCAATAACAGTGGAAATCCTCACTGGTGATGTTGAAAATCAGTGCTACAATGATGTACTTGAGGTTGGAAGAATTTTGCTTTGGAGTGGGAAATTTTTATCTGAAATCACCTTATTTTGACTTGATTTTTATACTTTCTTTTTATAAGTATATGATATAGTTACTTCATTGTTATGTTTCAAAGGTATTATAAATAAATTGTCCACACTGTATGTTACTCAAAGAATGTAACTGGTTTTCGAAAGAGCAGAATTCCAAATAACTAAGTGTTTTGTTAAGATAAACTGGTGTGCTGTCATCTCCAAAAACTGAACTTACCAACCTGATACCTACATTTATTTTATATTCACAGGTGTGTCAGTTTTGTGCCATATGTGGTTCATGTATCACACTGTTTATCCGACATTTTGTGTCTGGTGATTTTTCCATCTCTGCATATTAACTTAACACATGTTCATGTACAATATATGTAAAACTTCTGTATTGTACTCCCATGTACTTGTATACTCATATGATCGTAAAACCACTCTTTGAGATCTATATCAAATTCATCTACGTGTAAATACATGTACATGTAGGGATGCCACAGTCCAGTAGTAATGTTAAACCTGGCACACATTTGTAAGTTACGTGTAGGGCAGTTTTCAAATGGTGATGAGGCCTGTTTTCTGTTCCCATGACAACAGGGAGGATGCTGGGGAGCTGCGGGGATGTCCTGGGCCATGTTGAGCTTAGCAATAAACCCACACCTGTACACAGCCCATTGATACGCCCTGAAAAAGGACATTTTGAAGTTGGATTTACATCACATGAAGAGGAAAAAAGACTTCAGTTTCGAAAAATTCAAACACGCTGTTACGTGAAAAAATTTGAAAGTTGGCTTGGCACTAACTACTCATCAGATAACAGACCAATAGAAGATATTCCCCCATCAGAGTTGGATCTATACCTTGCCCAATTCTTCTCCACAGTAACGTCAAATCATCAAGGAGATTACGGCTATAATTCCCTTCGAGCCCTTCGATCTGGTTTAGAGCGCCATCTCAGGGAAAAGAACTATCCCCACTCCATTACATCCTCAAATGTCTTCTCCAAAAGTCAGACTGCATTTAGAAGAAGGAAACAGATGATACAGTGCAGCAGAGTAGCAGTATCTGACAGGCCTCTCCAGTGTTAGCCCATGCTTCCTTACATTACTCATGGACTTGAGCCATTCCTTGCTTCTGATCGTCTGTCCGCTTGCCATAGCACTATCAACCATGGTTAAACAAAGCTTAGGTAACTGACAGCAGAAACAGGATGATACAAAGAATGCATGTATTTGCAAAGAGCAAGACAGGTGATTACTGCTTGTATTTTTTAAGGCATCTGCTTTGACCTTGCAGTTATGGTTATCTGGAGCCTTCCAATAATTGTGGATGGTTTACTTGTCCATTTTTATGCATTCAAAGTTTATTTACCCTTACATGTAACCAAACATGTATTTTGACTGCTTTATTCACAGCTTTGGTCTATGGGATTTAAATAAGAAACATTTGCGTTGTCTTGCTCTAGTGGCCTAAAAACATATGGAAAAACATATTGGAGTCACTTGCTCATTGAAGTCACTTCCTCATTGAAGTCACTTCCTCATTGGAATATTCTTTGAAGCATGGACATGTACATTTCTAGTTACATGTAGCTGCATGTGTATGATAACCACTGACTTTTTACTTCGTTTTATGAACAAAGTGCAAAATTCATAAAATTTAATATCCGATGGAAGTGGGAATGCTTAGATCAGAATTTATACTTCCATGCCACAGATAGCTCTTAAGTTTAGTGTTTATTTTGGTTGCAGAATCCTGCTTCACTCGTGGCATTCCAGAGCATAAGGCTCCCCAAGGGGAAGGTCGGCTGAGCTGCATTGATAGGCGATTACGAAGTCATGTAAAAGTGTTTGAGAGGTGGCTACAATGTGAACCCTATTGTGATTTCAGGCCTATTGAAGATATCCCACCACCTGAACTTAACAATTACTTGGCAGACTTTTTTCCTATGGTCAAAACACAGAGTGGTGAGGAGTTCACTCCTAAATCTCTGTGTCGCTTGAGATCAAGCCTGGAGAGATATCTTAGAGACCAAAACTATCCAGAGTCAATAACCCACTCAGATGTCTTTCTCTCTAGTAAACTTGCCTACAAAACAAAAATGAGTCTCCTTGAACATGCTGCTCTTCTCAATATTGCTACTGTGGGAAGGGTGGATACAGGAAATGCAGTCACATCTGAGGCAGAACCACAAACTCAGACAATTGCTCACATTAACTGAATGATAGTAATTTTCCAAATACATGTACTCAACCATGTTGGTACCATATGAACTTGAATCTATGAGTTGTGAAAGTACTGTACGTGTTTAAAAACAGGATTCTTTTTTATTTTGCACAAAGTTATGGTTATATCTCACGAGGAGGTGGTTTGATGTTTTAGTATTTATGTGCAGATTTACAGTTTGCTTTTATGGCCCAGAGGGATAGTAGAGAATTGTCAAATGGCAATGGTTGTTGAATTTTCACTTCTCAATGGCCAGAAGAAACTTGTTGGTTAGTATTTTGATACAAGATGTTTTTATGTAGCCAGTAAAGCATCATGACCATGTATTAATTAGATTAATGCAACAACAAACATAACTTCACAGCATCTCATTGGAGTTCTTCAGTTGATTAGATAGGCCATTTGTCATTTGTATGTAATTACAACATTGTAAACTATCTGCTCATTTAAATTGTTTATTGTTTTTTTATTCACAATAGAATAAAACATCTATGAAATAAAAAAGTAGTGATGAAAGAACAAACTGGATTTTTATGTTTGATTTATGAAGAACTGGACTATCAAGATATTTAGGGAGATTTGAAAAGGATTAGACCTAGGCTCGAAAAAAGGGCCATAGAGCAGTGTTTTTCGCAAGATTTTTATAAAACTTTTTAAATATTAATTTCAGTAACATATCTTTTTTGTGAGCCAGAATATTAAATTTAAAAAAAACAACAGTTTTTAAGGATGACCTGATGTAGTTACATGTAAATTAGAATTTGCCAGAAATAAGTAATTGGTTACATATAAGTTACTTTTTGTTCTCTGTATTGCATAAAAGATTGGTCCGTGTCCAAAAGCAATCCCCTCTTCACCACTGAGGACTTGTGCATCTTTTTGGCAGGTTCTTGTCAATGCATGGTCATATTTTTTCCACAGTTTTTTTTTCTAAATCCAAAACTCAAGCATTGTCATTTGGGCAAAATATTACAGTTGCAGAAAATGTAGTTAAGCACCATTTTGATATTCACAGTTTTTAACAAAGGTACTACATGGGCTCTGAAGAAGTGCCATGTGAAAAACTCACCTATTCTACGGTGGAAGGTTAGCTGGTCAGTGCAGTTTTGTTGGAGAGCCTTTCTCATGGCTTAAATTTTTTAAATGATTTAATCTGGATCACCACTTTACCTTCATCTGACTTTGAGTCATTGTTTATTCTGTGGGTAGGATATTAAAGATATTTCAAGGTAAAGCTGTTACAGATGAACTGTGTTCAAGGCATAACTCGCATGAAGTTGTGACTGCCTGGTGCTAGTTATTACTCAGTTAAATTGGTGGCTGATGATGCGGATACTGTACATGCTTTTTTGGTAATAACTTATGGGTTAGCGGTGATTTATTTTTGCAACGTTATTTTGGTTTACAGAAAGCAGGGAGCACTGGCCAAAGAAATCAATCCTTGTCGAATCAAGTCAAAGGCAGGTGTCTCCTCTGGTTACTGGTTCTTCACAACAAAACCAAAGTATAGACAGTGGCACAAGATGTCGCATTCGGACATTTCAGCGATGGATACAGGCTAAACCATTCAATGAGCTCAGAGACATTGGGAATATCCCCCCTGTTGAATTAGACAAATATTTAGCAAAGTTTTTCACAGCTGTTAAAACACAGACTGGTGGAAACTTTTCAAGAAAGTCATTTTATTTGTTAAGATCATGTTTGGATCGCTACCTTCAGAGTATATCTTATCCATTGTCCATTTCTCATTCTCGTGAATTCTTCAGAAGCCAAGTGGCTTTCAGGCTAAGATTGCGCTCAATAGCACTAGGGACAACAGAAACAGTCCCAGATGAACAAGACATTTTCTTTCCAGGGCAGAAGGCTTAAGTAACAAGAATTCTGGCTTTACTATATGTTTCTATACAGGCACATGCTAATTCGTAAATTAGTCACAAAGTTTGAGTAAATATCCTGCCAGATATATAACTGGAGTATTGTGTAGTTAAAAAAGGGTATTTCAAATTCAGTTTATTTTTTTGTCATCATGTGGCACAGTGCATACACATATTGTCAGAACAAGGCATTGTTGCTGACCTTTTATGTCATTAAGTGGCCGACACTACTGGAAAACAGCCATTATGTTATATTCAAATAAGAGTCAATCTCCTTTGATACCACAATTAATGCATAATTACAGTGGGATTTAAGGCTGTTATCTGATTGTGTTTGTTTGGTGGCGATCATTTTATTTTTACTTTGCATGTACAAGTATATGTATAGGGTAAAGTAGGTGTGAAATGGAAATTGTCTGAAAAAGAGAGGCTTATGTATATAGCAGTTACTTGACTTTTTTTTAAAGAACATCCAGGCAATTTTATGTGATGTCCAAAGAGATTACGGAGTGAGCTTGAAGCATTGACTTTTGTGTGTGTGTTTTTTACCATATTGGTTATTTCTCTTTGCTCAGCTTTATTCGATTGCATATTTGAAATCTTTTCTCTGAAGGTTGTCACTTTAATACACATCCTGCAGTTTCCGGGATGTCTTGGTCCTGTATAATATATTTCACTTGTGGCCTTGCCAATGGTCACGATCTTGGATAACCACTCATCTGGCCAAAATGTGTGGAATAACATAGTGACCAAATGTGTGCCTAATTTTTCTCCTCCCAGTTTCTGATTGAATGGCATTGTTTTGGTTGCAGAATGGACCGGCACCAATCAAGCTGCTGGAATTTATGGACATCATGCAATGGAGGGAACACGTTCTATAGGAGACCAACCAGTCTCATTTATGGAGTCCTTTAAATCCAAAGCTGATACTACTTTTGAAAGGACTGTGCGTTACCACGTTAGATCTTTTGAAGGGTGGATACAAGGTCCCCCATACAATGACCACAGGTCTATGGAGACTATTACCCCCGCCGAATTAGACCGTTATTTTGCTGACTTCTTTAGTTCAGTAAAGACAAAAAATGGGGAGGATTTCACAAAAAAGTCCTTGCTTCGACGCCGAGCAACACTACAACGTTACCTGAAAGATAAGGGGTATCCAGAGTCAATAACTAATACAGAAGTGTTCCCCCTGAGTTCATATGCATTTCGTGAAAGACTGAAAAAGTGCTAACCTTTTTTCTTGTATGTGGCCTTATGGTGTATGCTTGACTGTTAAAGGGCCGCCCATTGCTTTAATCTGCTAAGGCTCTTTAAAGCATTCTTGATGGAAATGTATGCATCCTGTGCAAAGTGAATACTCTAATTTTGGAGAATCCTTTTGAAGATAGTGTGAATAGGTGTACATTATTAACTTTCCAGATGGGATGACCTCTACCCCTCTTCCTGATTTTACTTGCGCCCTTGACTATTTATACTAATCTATAGGTGTTATCATGAATTTATCATGATTTTATCATTTTTATATATCTTTGGCATCTATGATTCCTAACAACAGATTTCAGAGGGTGAAGTGCCAAAAACTACCTTACATATTCAACTCGAGAAACATTTTTAAAATGTTCATGAAATGGCCAATAAATGTTTTCATACATTTTTCCGATGATTTATATCTTAGATATGTTTTTGTCTCTCTTTAATCCATATGGCTGTGTGATTTTTAAATAAACTTTTGCTGACTATTGATGTGTACATGTTTGTATATTTATTTATATATATAAATTGATATATTTGTCACTGGTTAGTTAGACAAAGAAACTTATGTTGAGCTGTGCTGTGTTTACCACATCTACCAAAGGTGAAGAAAGAAAATAGTGTGTGTTCATCCTGGAGAAAATTATCAAGTTAAAGATTACTTCCTTTCGGTTGCAGAGTTGATGCGTGCAGGAGGAATGAAGCACATGGATGCCCCTTTAAGGACCAATGCTGCACCATTGTGGCCTAAGGAGTCCAGGCTTGAACATTTGGGTAAAACTGTGCGCTGCCATGTAAAAGGATTTGAAAGATGGTTGCAAGAAATGTTTCAAGATTGCAGACCTATTGAGGAGATACCATCACCTGAGTTGGATACATATCTTACACAGTATTACTCAAGTGCTAAGACACAGAGTGGTTTAGATTTTAGCCGTAAATCTCTCTTGCGCATGAGAAATAGTTTAGAACGGTACTTGAAGGATCAAGGATACCCAGCTTCTATTGTGCATTCTCCTGTCTTTGCCCCGTCATTACGGGCTTTAAAGGCAAGGCTTCGATCACTGTTTCTCGCTCAGTCATTGCAAGAACGAGACCAAGGCCAAACTGAGCCAACCAATTTGTCGACCACAGACCGAAATTCTGCTCTGTCATTGCCAGCACAATCTGAAGCAGCGAGTTCTACAACCATTGACCAGACTTGTGATGATACAATAGAGGAACAGTCAGAACCTACTGACTTGTCCATCACAGACCCAACACGGGAAAAATCTGTCAAAGAACAAGAACAGTCTAAGCCAGACAATTGATTATTGAAGGTTTAGAATTAACCAGTTTAAAAATATAAATACATGTGTAGAAAAATATTGTGTAAAACAAGAAGACACAAAAACAGAGGAGTGTAATTCACCATTGTCTTGATGTGTATCACTTAGGTATGAATATTTATGAACAATTACGTGTAAATATGCTGACAAATATGGAGCTAGTAGTTCAAAGCACAGACTGCAGTCCAAAATATGATTATCGATGACCAAGCAGTGTCTTTGTTTTATGTGGTAGCATTTGTGTTTTATATTATATTCATTGGTATATTGGTGCAAGACAAATTGGACTTGCTTCACAGTGCCATCAGAATTTTCAGACTTGCAATTCCATCAGAAACCTTTCTGGAGTGAACAGGATTAAGGGCACATAACAGAGGACAGTATTGGGATGGGTCACTTGTAAATATTTTTTTTATTATTTGTATTCTAATTTATATATATGCTTACAACTTTGTTTCACACATTTCCTACAGCACTGTGAATTTCAGAGTATTATGGTGAAAGTTTATTATTTTGTATACTACATTACTGTGTTAACTGGAGACTTGATGGTTGCCATGCTGCAGGGATGGGCAATACTTCAAGTATGGGGTTACCCTTAAAATAGGAGGCAGATGTGAGCTTTGTCCATGTTATCCAGCCTATTAATGTTTGGCTGTTTCTGTACTATGTTGACGCCTAACAATAATGAAAGGACATCTGTGAAATTAATTTTCAAAAGCAAAGGTGCCTTCATAGAAGGGCTTTTTGTCACCATGCAGTGAACACATATGAAAAAGAAAAAAAAAGACATCCTATGATAATTTATAGTTAACGTATATGAGATGTCACATGTTCATATGCTGTCATGTATATAATATGAAGCATGCATGCCAATAAGTCTTGGGTTTGTATTTCGTATCAAAAAAGTAATTTTTTGGAATTACGTGACTTGTATCTGGTGTGCTTTTAGAAAATTTACAAATATTTTAGTCCATGTCAAGACCTGTTCATGATACAGCACAACAATTCGTGGAAAAATAAACACATTGTTACACATGAAATGGTTCTTCATGTTTCTTTAGAGGTTACTACGTATGCATTACTTAAGCGTGGACAAACTTCATTTTAGGTGGTACGTCCGTTTGGTTTATTTCTAACATAAAAAGATTCCTTTGATACTAATGGTCTTCGAATCGTCTTCTGTTGGCATACGACTTGATAGACCCCTAAACGTCATCACTTATGGTTGTGACCAGTTAACTGTAGGAATCTCGCCCAAAATGAAGGTTTCTGTTTATACTCCGAAGAGGCAGGCATTTTATGTAAAGTATGTAAAAGGAAAATCACCATTGGGTAACACCTATGCCTATTCCTACACTGAAATAGAAAGGCCTTAAATTCACCATTAAAGTTCCATTACTAACAATCCTTATTTTTGAGCACATCTCTGATTGAAGTTTCAACCACCATGGCAACTGTCACGAGGACATGTAGATCCAGGTACTCATGTAGTACTGCCTGTTTCTCTGGCAAAGCATGGTTATGTGCAACTAGCAATGTTTGGTCAAGCTTTTAATCTGGCGTGAGGCAGTAATAATTAAATGATAAATTAACGTTATGAAAATGGTGTGAAAAGTAAGCCAGCCCTATTTAGCCCTGATAGAGCTCTTTCAGTAGAGGTCGTACATTACCGAACATTGCTTCCGAAAATTTAGGAATAATTTTAAGTTTTTACACATCTTGATAAATTTTCGCAGAAAAAGTGTCGTTGTGCTGTCAATATATACATAACGCTAAATACATGTAGATTATGGAGCATACCACATAGCCAAATATTAAACTAAATAAGCAGGGACATAATATGTTGTAGACATGAAAGTATTGGTTCGGATGTTCACTTGAAATGTTTGGTTAATTTGACAACTATTGTATGGGCGTAGTAGATATGGCTACAGTGATTGTTGACACATTTTTCATGTGAAAGAAACACGGACTTCAACAGAAAGCTTTTGACACGTGTCGTTCTGATATTTTCCTTGTAGTTTCTTCCGGGTGTACACATGTTCCGTCCACGAACTACAACTGGTCGATTCCTGTGTCTGATGCCAGATTGAGAGATCTCCCGCGAGTACAACGATACCACGTCCGGGTTTTCGAGCGCTGGCTTAAGGCAGACAGTCCTATTGAAATGGTGAAAATTGAGCTCATCCAACCTGCTGTATTGGACAGATATTTGGCGAGATTTTTCACCAGTATTAAAACTCAAACAGGCGAGGACTTTACCAAGACATCGCTTTTCCGCTTAAGGTCTAGCTTGAAGCGCTTTCTTGATGACCATGGGTACCCTGTTTCAATTACCACCGCACCAGAATTTAATGAGAGCCAACAAGCCTTCAGGCAAAAGATCAAACAGTTGTCTTCACTCGGTAACACCAGATGTGCACAGGAATCCGAGTTAACTCACCTTCAATTTGACGCCTGAAATTATTTTCAACAAAGCATGGCGGTAGCGACAGTCCCCATCATGAATTTATTAATATGTAATTCCGTATGTACATACGCTTGCAAAACATCCACAGACGTTTGTGGCTTTACAAAAACTGAAGGTACGAAGTATAATACTGATGGAATCCTCATTGTAAGTAACGCTGTATTCCTGTGTTTCTTCGAAAGAGAGAACAGGCACATTATGCAGTTAAGCAAAGACACACAAAGAGACAAATGTTTACCTCAATTAATATTCTTTGAAGGAAGATCGTTACTTGGTTTTCTTGATTATCCCACCTAAGAAACAGGACAAAGGTAACTGTTTATTGACTTTTTAGATCTACTGTCGGATGAAGACTTCAGAACTACAATGTCCGGGGCGACTGTAGAGATGTCTACATTGTCTCCCTCGGAGTCATTTGGAGCAGAAATCCCTCAGATTACACTGTAGCCGCCTAAATGTCGCAGTTGAATATCCACTAATAAACGAGGAAACTTACTTTATACTTACTTGCATGTTTAGGTTACCAAAGTGAAGAGAAGATTTGATTGTATTTATGGGTCGAACAGATTAAAAACTGCGTGTTATTCTGTATGGTAAATCATAACAGCATTTGAATAGTAAACATACATGGATTAGCTCTTAGATACGTTATTTTCAAATGGATAATGCTTAATATTATGGATTGCTTGGATTTTTTTTTTATATTATGTCTTGAGAGACTTTGTAGTCGTCGATATATTATTCATAACCATTCTGAGGTACTCACTGGATGGGTAAAAACATTGAGTATGGCGTAGAACACCATGCAATCAAACTGATCAAACCCGTACTTTGAGTAGTATGGGTTAGGTGTTGAGGCGGGGTCCAACTGTCGCAGCCCAATAGGTGAGGTATAGGAGCCGTCTGCAGACAACCGCAGATGCTTTTTAGCGAATTTGTTTGGTAAGCTTAAAAGAAAAGACAAGCGTAAAACAAATGTATATAAAGATGGGTTAAGTATTCTATGTAAAGGTTTTAAAAAGCATACATTTTTAGCTCGTCTGTATACAATGTACAGGCGTAGATTATGTCGTACCATGAGCCTCGGCGTCCAGTGACGGGGGAAAAGCAAACAAAATGTTACGGGTGGTATCTTAAAAGGTACAGCAGGCATTGAGATCAGGGTTTGCACACATGTAGAGGGCAATAACGCCAGGGGGATGTTCCGTCGTTAATTTGGTGTGTACGTGTGAATAGCGTAGCTTACTGCTTTCCTGACTCGGTGTATTGTGTATAAGGACCAGTGTTAAACAAAGTGTTAGAGGTGGTATCTCAAAAAGGAGAACATGTATTGACCTGAAGCTTCAAATGCCTATAAAACACAATGACACATTATGAGCATTACTGATGCTCCGTGTGCTTGTTAATTACCGTAAATGGCCAAATTCGAGATTTCACTACTTTATGTACTGATCTGAAGTTTTGCATTCATGTGCCTCCTACAGGCGAGTTGTTTGGTAGCCTTGCTACCATTTTTAATTTATTTTTTTGATGTTGCATATCGCACTTCAAAGTAAAACTGCGCACGTGGCGAAAGTGGAATTTTATCAATTTGAACCTATCGGATGCGAGTTATTTCTATAACCCGAGAAAGCACTTTTGTCCGCAGGCGTCATGCAGACACTGTTTATGACCTATAATATAAATAAAGATGTTTTAGAGGCAGTTTCATAATTAACACTTACACATTTCTCAAGGTTATAGTTATTTCTACGCCGTTCACACCGCAAATATTTAAACCGGATCAAATCTGAACTGGTTTAAATCGAACCCAGTTGTAACAATGCGTGCGTTCACACAACCATATGGCCAAGTCGGTTTTAAGCCAGTTCAGGGAATTACCCGTTCACATGGTCACATATAAACCCGCTCAAGCCCTGAAACTGGCTTAAAGCCACGTCGCTAGCTGGGGAGGATTAAATACCCCCACTTTGCGTTGACGCGGGCGGCGTGAAACTGGCGCAAATCCACTTTGGCAAGTTAAACCAGCTTAACTTTGCTGGTGTGAACGGAAACAGTTCGCCTTACCCATTCACCCCGAGCACTGCAATCATGCCTACCATCAGAGGACGCCATGTTTTGGTGCTGATAGCCATTGTTCCCATTGACATACACCGTCTGTTTGTTCGCTGAATGTTCTTGGGCGAAAGTTGTTTCTTTCACTTAGCAATGTTCAGATGATGGTACTATTTCCCTATTTGGACAAAAAGATGCGTGTTTCAAGACCTATTTCTGTGGGTCAGTGGCACAGATTTCTTGCTCTCTGTTCTTATCTCGAAAACTAATGAGAGGATAATCATGCATAAATGTTGAATATTTAATGAATACTGTACTTTTGATTGGTCATAATAATGTGCAATTTGGATAAATTTTTGTGTGCAGATTCATTTTGTGGACGCAAAGATCAATATCGGATCACCGCATTGATCCGTGCTTACATCTTGCATATTTGTTTTATTCTTTATTTTAACTATACATATAGATATATCAATCTCTGCCTATGATGATTGGGAATATAAATGAATACTATTAAACTAAAGGTGTGTACTATACCCATGCATTGTGCTCGGTTCGTTGTAGGAGACCAGTATACTCTTACCGGCATACCATCGACCTCGAGGTCAAGGACGACCTACGCCCCCCGAAAAAATGTGAGGGCGGATCGGCTACGATATGTGGATAGGAGAATACGGTCTCGCATTAACACGTTCGAGAGTTGGCTACAGACTAGCACTCACAAGGATTCCAGAGCAATAGAGGACATCCCTCCGGCCGAATTGGACAAGTATCTGGCCGACTTCTTCGTGACGGTGAAAACTCAGTCAGGAGAGGAATTCAGTTACAACACACTGTGTGCTCTGCGCGGAAGCCTGGAGCGATACCTTCGAGATCAAGAATATCCATATTCAATCACAACCTCGCACATGTTCAAAGAAAGTCGGGCAGCTTGGCTAAAGAAGCTAGAGGTGTGTAAAGTGAACGAGAGACAAAAGCTCAAATTAAGGTCCAGGGAGAAACCGCAGTTTTTAGATTAGAAACATTTTGTACCTTTTATAAAGGGCTAACTGTAGCGTGCACCAAAAATAAAAATGTCAGTTGAAGGTAAACTGAGCAAGCATAAACCTGTACCGAGGACGTGTGCACATACTGATTTTACTCACCATTAAACCTTCATCTCTGTGCGCTCTTCGTACAAATGACGAGATGTACGCCACGTGGACCGTCAGGTGACTTCCGTTTTCCCAGCACATGTGAGCCTATACGTCGCCTAAGGAATACAGGAAGATATCTGGACGCTTTGCACATTCGCTATGTATTTGCCGGTGATAATGAAATTTATCCAACACAAATCACCCAACAGTTGCCTGTCTCAATTAAGGTAGTACAACTGAGGCCAAAACGAGATGTTTTTAAGGAAACTGACGGCTGTCTGGACCAAAGGGGTATAATAGCTTGTACAACACCTGCATTGACTCGCCATAGACTTGTAATGTGATATGACTGAACAATCACAAGCCCGAAAGCAGTGAAGATTACATTTTTCGGTGTTTGGTGATGTCCTGAATACCCTTCATGAAGATTTTCATTGACTACTGTATTCCTAGATATTTAAAGAGTAAAGTAATATAAAATCAAGCTTCCCAAAACCAATCACCGCTACACGCAGCCTTACAGCTATATATTTCTGATGTATTACCGTTGTGAATGTGTATTATCAAGTATACGATAGATTGCAGATTTACCTATATTTGCCTCTTTCAAAACTCAGTTATTATTCTACCGGTAGAGGAAGGGATACAGTTTTTCCCCTCGATCCTATGTCAGTTTATATGACACAGGACCGTTTCGGTGGTCTAATGGTTAAGCCTAAAGTCGGGAGACTTGGATCAAACCCGGGTCGGGTCGTAACAAAGATTTTTAAAAAATGGTACTTTTTTCTGCCTCGTATAGCGCTAAAAAAGGTAGAGCAGGGAAACAGGACTGGTTGGATTGGCTGGCCCGGTGTCAGTGTAATGTGACAGATGTGTGGGGTGTCATACTTTATGTTTTCGGCGTAATACTTCAGTGGCGGCAGCACTTTAGAAAGAAGACACAATATACACTGTATACACTCACACACCTAGTGAATGAATGAGTGAATGATTATGGCTTAACGACACATCCACAATATTTCTGCCATGCTGTGGTGAGAACATGTTTATACCACACACACCTAATGACTTCTCGACTTCATATGACTGGAAAACTGTTAAGTACAACGTAAAACCTCAAGAATACATACATATATACACACAGACCAATGTCTAGTTTTGGGTCGTACATATCGTTCATTTTCGACACAATTATTGCCGTTTTTATCCTCTTTGGGCATTGACAGTTTGGCAGACTTTTCAAAATGTTTCATCAAATTAAGTTGAAACTTCCTACAGTGCTTCACCTTGACGATTTACTGATCAATTTCGAGCTGAATATTATACCACCATGACGATTTACAGATTAAGTTTTGGACGGTTTAGTTCATTTTCCACAATATTATGGACCTTGTACAGGTCAAAGTCGAGTATTGTACCGTTTCTTCAGTTTTGGAAAAAGATTATGTTCCGTTTAACACTGTTAACTCAGTTATATAACTATTATTCAGATGCATAGCTGTTATTGTGACGTCTCTGTTTCCCCCGGGTTCTGCCCGGTTTCATCCCACTATAACTCTAGCCGCCATTGTATGAGTGAAACATTCTTGAGTACGGCGTAAAACATAAATGAAATAAATCAATACATAATCTACTAGAATGTTTGAAAAAAGCACGAAAAAGCTTTGAGGCACGATTAAAATACGCCTCTAAAAAATTATAACAGGCTATATATTTTTTTTTCGGAAAACCAACTATTCAGATATAGGCTGGTCATAATTTACCCTAACGTTTTTATTAATATGTCAAAAATTGTAGTCTTTGTTTTCTAGAAAGCCGTGAATACAAAAACCTGTTCAGTGGATAATGGATTGTATAATTAAGCCCAGGCTCCAGCGTTTCTGCACGACCTAGGCATGCAGGACTTCTCTCGTTTGTGTTCGGGGCAACATTACTATGCACATGGAAGCGGCATGCTCAATCAGTTCCCGTTCCTTGTACATGAATACGTTATTTTACAGATTTCTGTTCATTTTCATTCATGAAGTTTAGTAGAAATCCCAAGTGCACCCATATGTCATTGCGGAAAATATTCCATTGTTGATACATTGATGTGCATGTATATATAACTGTTTTATGCCGTAATTAAACTTAAATGCCATGGCCATATTGTTGACCTGCTGATTGTATATACATATTTACACAATCGATATTTTACTGTTTGCGGGTGTATGTTGCGACAGTTACCAATGCCATCTACTCGGCACACTTGACTTAAGGAAAAAAACAGCATATGTTGTAACTGTATAGTGCTATGTCAATTTTTATTTACCATATTATTGTGAACATATTAAAGACTAAAGGCTTGAACAGTAAACCCATGTGGAGCAGCAACGACAGTTATGGTTGACAAATGGTCACATGTAATCGGTGAAATCTGGCCTCTTGTCAATTTTCCTCATTTAGGGTATTATTCTATAGCTTCATGTAAAAACTTACAATAGTAGCAACGTACACGCCCTCTCTAACTATGACTTAAACACAAAATTTGGAATGTCTTAATTGCAATTTTTTACGTCAATGATCTAAAATTACTCAATATGTTGTGTTTTTATCACATTCAGTATACATGTACATAAAACAATGCAAAAGGACCAGGTTACGGGGACGCTTAATGCACCAGCAGAATTCCGGCTCAGGTAGGAATACAATGTAAAATACTACAGCACAGGGAGTAAAACAGAACAGCGACCACTGTGTAAATAATTAGCCACATAGTCACAAGTAGGCCCTAACCGGTGAAAGCCGGCCTCTTGTCAGTTGATCTCAGTTATATAGGTTTTTAGTCTAACTGTTAATGTGAACGCATATAAAGTAGCAACATAGACTCCATAGCAACGGCTTAGGTAAAAGAAAAATGTTTGTGTTAAATGCAATTTATTAGACGTTATTATAGAATTACTCAAAACGCTGCTGTCATTACATTTAATAAAGAGTAACTTGAGAACAATGAAGTCCACCAGCAGAATCCTCGTTTGTGCAGTAATACAATATCGGATTACCCTATAGCGACGATGGTGTGATAGTCGGCCAAGTAGTTTCACGCAGCCAATTTACGTCAGTGTTTAATTGTAAGTGTTCAGGTGTCCCCATAGTAGCGAAGCTATTATCAGGGCTGTTGATATTGTATCCCATGCGAAGTAGACCTAAACGATATCTGCACCTATATGCTAATTGTATCGAGGGCGTTCGGAGGCATAATTTTGCAATCTTAACCAATTGTTTGGCATAAACATGTCAAATATCTGCGACTAAAACTGCCAGCTGCATTGTTTTGATCTTCGAGAGGGCAATCATATTTCAGATGGGCGTCTTAGATCCACGAAGCAGAATATTATCTGCTATAGCCATTCAAAGCAAAAGGTGCGTCTTGACCTGTATGGACTGGAAAAGTGAAAACCGATTCGGTATACCGTATTCGACTCAGAATTTTGCAACATCAAACCCCTAATATATCAGATCTTATATAAGTATACAAGGAATCAATAATCTTAAAACTATAATTACAATCCAATAAACATGACACAGTTTAAGAATTTAGCGAACTCCGTGGGCCGACATATTTGTCTTAAGTGCTTTCATTTCTTATGGTGTCTTCTCCTCAAGTACACAGGTACCCATGAGTTCGACACCATTCAATCACTTTAATCCTGTTTGATATTTAACGTGCCGAGCGAAGCTTCTTAAAGGAATAAACCAATCAGGATTCTCTCCCCTGAACTCGGCGACGCTATTACTCTTTGAATCCGATTTTATAACATTTCCTGAACTCGGGCTGTTATCCAGTATGACTTGTACATGAGATTCAAAATTCTTATACGAAATGAAAGTTCTCCAACAAGAGATTTTCAGTGAATCAGATGATGAATATTTATTATGACGAGGGAGGAACTAGCAGTTGACACAAGAACCCAATAGTTGAGTGTCATATAGTACAGCTAAGTGTCATATGGGACAGAGTCCCAGTTGAGTGTCATATTGGACAGAAAGTCTCATGAGACTCTTGTATCATATTATGGTACCAAAGTTCAGTTGATTTATTCTGGTATATAGTCTCTGTGGTCCACTTTTGACATCTCAGATAATTTCTACTTGCATGACACTGGAGCTGGATTCTCAGGTTTCGTGCGACTGGAGAGTTCCAGAGTTTTGGAACTGGGAAAAGTATCATGAGACTCGTCTCAAATGATAGTACCAAAGTTCAGGTGATTTATTCTGGTATATAGTCTCTGTGATCCACTTTTGATATCTCAAACAAGTGGAACTTGTTTGAGATATCAAAACAAGGAGCTGGAGCTGGATTCTCAGGTATCTTGAGACTGAAGAGTCCCAGAATTTTGGGACTGGGAAAATTCCCAGATTTTTGACATTGTATTCCCGGCTTCGTGGGTGGATCACAAATCACTATTCCCAGTACTGGGACTGTTTCCCAATTCACGGTACAAGAATTTTCCCACTCTTAATAAAATAACTACTTACTGAGAATGCTTACCAGCAATTTAGTGTCAACTCTCGGCAGATTCCAAGGCCATCTGCAGATGCTGAAAAATCAGCATATTTATAGATTGTGTGGGCGGGGCAATGAACCAAATCAGGAGACTCTGATTTGTCAGAAGAGCAATTATTGACGGTTTGTAAACACAGATGACACGATGATGTCATCACGATCGCAACCAAGAACTCCAAAATAATGGCTTTACTTTGAAGCCAAAATGTAAATGCCGATGTCTGAAAGGTTCATATTTTTATCCATATTACTCAAAAAGTATAACCATTTTCTACACAAGGGTATTAAATGATAAATTTCTTTTTTGGTCCGATTTCTAAAAGCCTGTAAGTGCGGGTTCTGTAGACACCCTAATTACCACAAATGTTACAAAAATGGCGGCAACACAAACTTCTGCTTTCGAGGTTAGACTGAGGACAATAAATGTCATATTTTCTGTGAAACAAGAACGAAAATAGAAGGTAAAGATTTTCCAGATAAGACAATGCCATAGAATTTCGTAATTTCTACTTTATCATCAAAATACTTTCAGCAATGTATTAATTATCCCAAATATGTAGGAACGCCGATACAACAACAACAACATCATGAAACAGATAAACGTAAGCTTAAAACTGCCTACGAGAATAAATAAACTGGAAAATATTGACTTGGTAAATTAACTAGTATGGTACGATCTTAACAAAACTTCGGTGAAAATTCATTAAAACATGAATGTATGAAATTTCCCTACGTTAAATTTATTTCTTGTATCCTACTTCCTTAAATCCCGCAACAGTATTCTCATTTCAGCCATTCACATTCGTGGATATATCGATATAACGTTAAACGATATTTTAGCCTAATCTCTTTATTTGGACTCCTTTCAGTGGCTAATAAACTGTAGTCTGGGAGTCAGCATTAGTACCACGTGGTTAAGGTATTAGCCATTCCATTGTTAGATCACGTGAAACCTTGGATTAATGCCTGTCTCCGACATGGACATATAAGATCGACAGCTCTCTCTTGTGTTGTCTTACATATGCAGTTTCTGGAGAGGCCTGCCTTCCACCAGTATGTCACACGTGAAAACATCCGGCATGCAGTTACCTATCAAAGGTTGGTGGTATACTCCCGGTATCCCAGTGTCCTCCACATCACTGATGTTTTACTCCACACTCAAGAATATCTCACTTATACGACCCCGTATTGTGGTGAGAGGGAACCGGGCAGAGCCCGGGGTGAAAACCACAACCATTCTCAGGTTGTTGGAAGACCTTCCCACGTATTGCCTGAGAGGAAGCCAACATAAGCTGGACTTGGACTCACAGCCACCGCATTGGTGGGAGGTTTCTGGGTTTTAGCTCCGTGCTGGCGTGCTAACCATCTCGGCCCTTGTATGCTTTATAGATAACTTTTCCTAATACCCGGTCCACACGGGCAAAGTTAAGCTGGCTTAAATCCGAAAGTAGTTTTGAGCCACTTTCACTTCGCTCGTGTGAACGCAAAGCGGGGGCATTTAATCCGGTTTATTTGTCCCTGCTAGCGACGTAGCTTTAAACCATTTTCAGGTCTTTAGCCGGTTTATCTGTGTCGCGTGAACGGCAACTGGATTAAATGCTCCGGATATGTGGAGGTCAGGATGACATCGTAATTACTAAACCGGCTTAAATGTGACCGTATGGAATTCCCTAAACTGGCTTTACACCGGCTTCTCCACATGGTCGTGTGAACGCCGGTTCACATTTGATCCGGTTTCAATTTTGGCCGTCTTAAAGGGGTATAAATCTGTGTTACAGATGTTTTGATCTCACTTCTTCGTTTCTTTGCAGATGTGGGAGATGACGTCATGGAAGCTTTACCAAGGCGCTCTGCGAAAACGACTCACCGAGGAATCCAGCCTGTGCGACGCAACCTGCATCAAGGCCGACTGCAGCATATCGACAGGCGAATGAGGTGCCGCATCAACGTGTTCGAGAGCTGGCTTCAGGCGGAGCCATACAGTGATCTCAGGGCAATTGAAGATATCCCGCCGTTCGAACTGGATCAGTACCTGACTGACTTCTTCTTGTCAGTGAAAACTTTGTCCGGGGAGGAGTATACCCACAGTTCTTTAAGCTCCATCAGAGGTAGCCTGGAACGGTATCTGAAGGAAAGTGGTTACGGAGAGTCCATAGTGTTATCTCCCTTGTTTGCAGGAAGCCAGAAGGCCTGGTTTGATAAATGTAAACGGCGAGCGAGAAGACCTGCGGTGAGAAAGGCGATACCTGCCAAGAAAAAGCATATAAGCTCTTCCGATGCACAAGTTGAATTTGACTTTTAGATTTATAGATATTATGAAGTACTAGGGGTGATTCTTAAAAATAAGATCTTCAGTGATAGCAGATGCCCAATAACTTTTAATTAGTTATAGGCTTTCTATAATACAGATGCATGGCTATGGTTAGCAGAAGAAAAACGGGCATGGTTAAAGCGACACCATCGCCCAAATATTAGGTTGTGTTAGGTTAGGAACTGGCTATGACACCTCCACGACTGAATTCGTACATAAGAAGATTCCCCTTTTACCATATGGGCTCTAGGAGAGCGGAGAAAAATTGAACAAAGTCAGAAAAATTCAGCTTCAACAGCTTACTAGCATAAAAAAGGTACAATGAAACGAAACTGAAAGTATCAGCATTTACAAACAGTTAGACGAAATTTTCATGGCTGGCCACGCCCTATTCTTCCGGATGAAACACCACGTCTGATCAGGAAGGACTGGTCTCGTCCCTAGTTCTAGGGTTTGTTGACTGGGCTCATATCGTTCTGCGTGGGTAACAAGGTTATCAAGCCCCCCCCCCCCCCCCCCCCAGGGAATGGCTTATCTCACTGGATAGGATCGACACGCTTACAAGGGTAGCTACCTAGACTGGAAACGCCTCTTAGCCCCTAACACAGGCACCGTGCTTACTCTTTGCAAATATTTTAACCCATTCGTTGAAGGAGGTAAAGTACATGTGCAAGTAACATCCTCGACTCGTCATTGTTACAGACTTATCTGCCGTCACACGCATTTCTGTTGGTCGTTCTTTCCCAACTCAATCAAATTATATAGTTATAGTGAGCATAATAACAGAGGAAGTTCCTATAGACACAAAGTTCATACTGGAAAGGTTTTAATGTGATCGTTAGGGCGAATGGCTGTTTTAACTAAGTAGAATTACAGGTTAATTAGGGCGTAGAGGAATGTAAAGTAGATTGCTAAATTGCCTCCACTGGGTTAATTATCACAGTATTTATGCGTTATTATAGAATGACATGAGTATCGAGTATTTTCTCAAGAAGTAAAAGTTACAGGCTTTTCGTTGATCCCACCCCAGCATTGTACGTTAAGTGAATGTTTAAAAATAACAAAAAAATGAAAACTGAAAGTCTGTCAAAATGTTTAAATGACGTTTTGTCAATCCAGTGGAAAAGGACCATGCTCACATCGTTCGGTAAACTTAATATGTAAACAAACTTGGCTGATTACACGCAAGAAGGACTTATGGCTCGCTCGTGACAGGATCGGCCAAAAAGAGGCGGGAAAAGAGCTCGGCAGGTTGACAAGCAAGTCTAGAGTTGTAATTGGTAGTTAATTTGAACGGCGGATCTCGCTTAGTTACTGGTTAGTGCTTGTTGAACTTGCCACTTACCTTACTTCCTGGATAACCGCGCTCGGAATTAAAACTGTTATAAGCAGCATTTTTAGCCAAGCTACCTCTGTATGCGAGTTATGATACAATAAGTACATCTTCGGTATATTGCTTAGATGGAGCAATGTCAACTGAATAGGAAAGATAGCAAGATCACACTATCACAGTTTCTGTCACCCAGACGTACCTCGCTCGACATGTTTGTTTTGATCGGAACGCCGCGTATATGCTTCGGGTCCTTTCGGCTGACATTAATGAGGCTTGTACAAGCTGCATACTCAATGAATATTTTTTGTTTCAGCGCGAGTGACTTAGTTTATGAACGAACTTTAAAACTTCGTTAAGACGTTGCTATCAGAATTTGTTTAAAAATCCAAATTTTGGGCGACGATGTCATTTTAAAGATAACCAGCCCCAGTAACCATACATGTACGAATATCGTGGATATTTAACGTGTGTGTGTTACTGCCTTGAACGATATAACTGAATTGGGCTGGGCTGCTTTGTATGATGCAAGCGTTTAGATCCAATAGCAAAATTCTTGCAAACTTTTATAATGATGACAGGAATAAAATTTTACATATTGTTGAAAGCATTACAAAGTGTTTTGTTACGAAAGGTCACAGAAATAAGTTGGCATCCCCTGAACTCGTTTTCACTCATGTTGACTTCGAGAAATTATCTCTAAGATCCAGTATTTGGGGGCGGGGGGCAGTTTTACATTCATGATGAAAATTTATGCAAAGAGGAACACATGTCCTTCACATAAGATTCAATTTTGCCATCAAATCATAAGTAATGAGTATTTATTTCCATTCGCAAGACAAAACTTATAGCCTGTAGTATTGCCAAAATTTAATTTTATTCCCTTGGAGTGTATTGCCGTGAAATACGAGTACGTTTATAGTAGCCATATCTTTTTTTGTCGTGGGTTAAATTGGTTTCTTTTGTGATCTTTTGTTAACCCTCCGCTGGGTCTTGATATGGCATGACGACAGCAAAGAGTGTTTACCTGTAAAAATAGGTTCTGTAAAATATAATAATGATAGTGCAGAAATATCCGCAGCACCGCAAGCTGCATAACCCAACGTCATCGGCGGGTAGATACGGCTTTCAGCTGCATTTTTTAAAATGCAATGGACACGGGTATAGAGTTTAAACGCCTCTAAGTGGCTTACTTGTGGTTTACGAATGTCGGACTTGACGCTTAGATTTATATTTAACTATTGTATACATGCAAACATCTACCTGAGGAATAATAAACCTTGGTAACATGTGTGCGACATGATCTCGAGATCATCCATTTGCACGGATGTTTGTTTGTTTTAATAGTAAACTCAATAATGTTAACAAATATGACAGTTTGTGCACATTCCTGCGTCTATAATATTGCACAAATAACGATAAAGGGACGATGCACATTGTAATATCCAAGCTTTCGGAAACTTCTTCCATTTTCTTGGCAAATGATAAGGAACGTAGGCCTGCTATTTATACTGTTTGCAGAGCGTGAACATACATTGTGTGTGTATATTGTGTGCGCTGGCCAGCTCAGCATTATATGATTTTCTCTTCACTTTCAGCAACAGATATATTGTGTGAACTTACCCTACATCAGTTTAGCATCTATAGACGTCAAAACAGACATCTGTATACAAGCGGTCAACCAAAATGGAGGTTCGAAGCTAATTCCCAATACCACATTCATCACAAACCACCAACTAATAAAGTATAATGTACGCCAAAATCAGTCTAAGTTAATCTGTCGTGAAACAAGATGTTCACAGGATACTATTTGAGTGTCAATAAAGGCACCTTCATGAAAAAGCAACTGTATATCTACAATTCTACCTTTGTGGCGTAAGGTGTGTCTCATATGATAGTTTCTTTGCAAAAGAAGTTGTCTCCACCCACTCATAGCTTTGCGCTACAGTCAGCTCTACGCTGACTCGACGGACGCCTGGAATCGGCTGTTCCCCATGAATCATTCTTCAGTCAAAAGCTCAAAAGCCCTTCCTTGTCACGGCACGGGGAACTACATTTGAAAGTACATCTAGAAGCACAACTTCCAGTAGGGCTTCAGTACTTTAACTGATGGCATTTCGTTCCTTAACATTTCTCGCTACGATATGGCTGAACTATTGTTGAAGTGGCCGTTCCTTCTTCGCACTTAGGACGCTCACATTTAAGCATGCATTAGATGCACGCACCCAGTGTTTATCAGAATTGGATATGCACGATTTTGCAGATCATCATAAAGAACATTCCTCAATAAAAGGATAAAAGATATTGTTCAACTATATGTAGTTTTAGTTCTGATATATGCATGTTGACATATTGAACAATTTAAATACCTGGATTGAAATGATAATAAATGTGACAACAACACAGCATTTTGATTAATTCTATACCAGTGGTTACTAATAAATTTTAACTAACATTACTTTGTATTTCATTTGTTTGTTGTTGTTTTTTGTTGTTGTTGTTGTTGTTTGTTTTTTTTTTACACCATTTTGCTGATGCCATGGTGGGAGGGGGCTTGTACGTTGCTGTTTTAAGTACATGCACATGGAAAAAACCCTAATGCATATTGAAAAGAAACGAGATTTCACTAGTTACGTTGCCAACTTTAATTCACACTGTCGTCACTGCTCTAATATACTTTCTATGCTGTCGTTTACATTATATTCCTGCATAAGCCAGTATTCTGGTGGTGGATGGAGGCCTAGTCTCTTTGCATTGTTTTAATGTGATTATATATGACTTGTAAATGTGATGACAACCCAGCATTTTGAGCCTATAGCTTACGTAACGTAGGCCTATAGGTCCTACACTTTTCATACTGTTTTGAATTTTTAAACAAAAGAGAAAGCCTCTACAGATTAAAGTTAAACAGCCCGAACATTACCCGTATATCCAATAATTATGTTCAGCACGTTACCGGGCTATCGCAAGTTAAAAATAATCACCATTAGATGAAAAGGACTGGGTTTCATTTGCATGAGAAAATTGTCTCGGCTGGAACATATATAGGCATGTATGTAGGCATAAACACAGGCCCATGTATCAAATTAGTAGATCGCCTGTATGTGCTTATCAGCCCTTATAAAAAGTACCGATAAAGGTTGGAAACGCTTAATGGACTCAAAATTTAGCATTCTGCCGCCCACACATCTGTCCTCTACTGATGCTATTCAACACGTTCTGCCTAGCTTTTTATACGTTTTATCCTTTTTTCTGTATTTTGTTTCAACCTGCTAAAAATTTTAAATACATTAAATACAGCGCCAAACCACATTTGACTAAATAAATAAAACTAATCAAGGGCCTTTTTCAACTCTCGGTCCATCTTTAGTAAAAGTTCTATGACTTCCGGTGATTAATGATGGAGCTCTCCTGTTTCGAAAGTACAAAAAGACATGGTGGAACGCTTCGTGACGAAAGAGAGCGTTGTGAACAGTTGTTCTGTATTTTCCTAGTTTTGCTCGGGAAATGAATGTTTTTTCCACTCAGATGGTGTTGATTTAATTAATTGGTATGTACGACATTTTATGTTTAGCATTGCCAACTATGGCCCATGTAGGTATTGAACTGAACTTTCATTGTTAATGTGTGTGTGTGTGTTGGTGGGGGGGCTCCGTGGCTCAGTCGGTTAGCGCGCTAGCACAGCGTAATGACTCAGGAGTTTCTCACCAATGCGGTCGCTGTGAGCTCAAGTCCAGCTCATGCTAGCTTCCCCTCCGGCCGTACGTGGGAAGGTCTGCCAGCAACCTACGGATGGTCGTGGGTTTCACCCGGGCTCTGCTCGGTTTCCTCCCACCATAATGCTGGCCGCTGTGGTATAAGTGAAATATTCTTGAGTGTGGCGTAAAACACCAATCAAAAAAAAAAAATCATTGTTAATGTGACGTGGAGTCGTATAAGTGAAATATTCTTGAGTACGGCGTAAAACACCAATCAAAAAAAAAAATCAGTTATTGTGACGTGGAGTCGTATTTCAAAACTTGACAGTGAATATATGCAATACTCCATAAAAGCACCTGCCCTAATCCTTCATCCTTTTCAGCTGCCTCTACAACCAATACTTTGAAACATTCTGAGAGAACTATGGGGTGTAGTGAACTAATTGTGTGCATATATTCCACTGAAAAAAATTGCATCAGTAGGAGAAAAGGGTTAAGATTTACAGTAACTTAAAATCTGATGATAAAGTACATGTAACTACAACACTGTACAATACTCCGTCACGCTGTCATAATGAGAGGTTAATTTATTCTCCTATGAAATATACATGGGTATTTTAGTGGTACGACGGAACCATGTCGTTTGGAAAGAATAAACATATATATATTTGATCAGGCTAATTTGTTCTGATTTTGAATATCTTCTAAAGTGACCGACTTGCAACAATTACTTTGTAAGGTCACCAGTAAGACTCTGTTCCAAAAAATGATAATAAAAACAAATAGGTTTATTGCCCAGATCTCATTCATGCCCTTGTATCAAATAAGTGATTGTGTTTACTGGTCCTGCTTCACCAAGAATGATATGAAGATAACTTATCTACCAATTTGGTAGAAGGTTCTGAGACAGATTATTTTTTATAGAACATCAGCCATTCATGACTCTCTGCTAGTGCATAAATACTGAAGACTGATGTCACATTATGTATTATGTTCATGGCAATTGTTCTGAGTGCTGGCCATTATCATTTGCAGTAACAGACCAGTTTATTAAATGAAATTACATATCTTCATGGGACCAAAACGAACCGGTATGCATATTTTGTGCCACTGTTTGAATCTGTAATATGGGCAATGCATGTTTCCAGAAGAAATTTGGCCCTTGCTTATGCTAGTACACAACCAGCCCTACACCAAAGAGCTTTAAAGCAAGGGTGTCAGGGGAGATAACTACGTACATGTGCATGGCCAGATGAGGTGGGTTCCTCAGGAATTTCAGGCTTTTTTCTTTTAAACCAAAGGAAAACTTCATTCCATCAACTTGTTTTTGAATGAAATAAGTAAATGTTTCCTTTAATTTTAGGCGCTTTCCAGCACCCTGAAAAGAATTGTCTAGAATACATAAAGCTGATGTGAAGAGTGAGTGAGTTCTTGGGGTTTAACGTCGCACTTAACAATTTTTCATTCATATGACAACAAAGGAATCGTTAGTGTGCATGGAATGTGCACACTTGTTGCAGGATTTCCACTGTTCTTTTACCTAGTGGAGCTTCACTGAGACGCCTTACCAAAGGCAAGTAAACCGTCATGCCCAAGCCATTATACTGATATGGGTCAACCAGTCGTTTTACTGTCCCCTTCGTCTTTGGTGTGACTCGACCCAGGATTGACCCTGGATCTACCCCTCCCAGAGCGGACGCTCTACCAACTGTGCTATCGGGGCCAGTAGCTGATGTGAAGAAAAAGTTTACTTTTAATCAGAACTTTTATGAAAGTCCTTTTGGTTTTTTCAGAACAATGGTTGTGACATTGGAGCGAGTTCAGTTCAAATTTGCCTCCATCATCGGAGAACTCTGCAGTGAACCAGATATCCTTTCACAGTTTGCTGTCTGGGTGGATCTCAGGTTAGCAGAGTATAAGTTAAAAGGATATATTACACTGGGTAAGTGTCTTGATCAATATGAAAATCTTGATCAAATGGTAAACCCCTATCTTGATATTCTTTGAGACCTAGGAAATCAGAAAATTGTGTTTAAAAATTTTAGTTGGCATGCTGAGATCCTCTTATTGGATTATGTGTTAACATTATTGTTATTATATTTATTTATGAATTATAATAATTGCTGTTTATGGGGTGGGTGTGGTGAAGAGGGCTGGAGAAAGTGGAGGGGAAATGTAATTGGTCCATGAAAATATGGCAAAAGTTTATAAATTTCCAGTAGCTTAATTCACTGTGTAATATCACAGCTATGTGTTTTATCGGGGTATGAAATTGTATTTGTGCCATAGTAATAGTACTGATTGGCTGTTTGTGCAGTCAGGAGAGCTTTTTGTTTTAAAGAAAGAACAGAGTAAAAAGGTCACCAATTTTAGTTAAAAATCACACTGACAAGGTGACTGGATTGTTACTCTGAATATTGTGAGTAGTATAATATTAAATATCTAATAGCTGTTCCTTTTGTTTGTAGAATGCGATGGTGATACTCCTGATCCAGTGTGGCTGAAAGGTATTCTGAGTGTTCTACTACAAAAGAAATCCAAAGAGAGGGAAGTTGCTATCGAATCACCTGATTGTACCCACAAATGTCCTTGTCACCATGATATGAGTGACTCTTTTCAAGATGCCAAGTCTGTTGTAGGTGTTGATGAACATGGACAAGACAGGTGTAGTCCATCTGATAAGCTTGAACAGAAGGCATCTTCCAGCAACCAGAGCAAGTGTAATCAGCCAACACCAAGTTGCAGCAAGGATAACAATAAAAATTTATCAAGTCCAGATGAGCAGGAAGCAACTTGTGAAGAGGAATCACTTTATGTTGTTGTAAAGAAAGAATCCCAAGATGAAGATTTTGTTGTTATTGTACCTCCAGGAAACCAGTCACAGTTGGACAGCAGCTGTATACATACATCTCTTCATTCTCATGAGACTACTGTACGTGATAAAGTTGAATCTGACTCCAGAAGTGACTCTGAGGAAAGGGATTCACCAAATCACCAAAGTCTGATGTCTATTATTGGTAAAACTTTACCTGATACTGACTTTCCTTCAGATGCCACTGTAAATTTGAAGAATAATACGAAAACCAAAATCTCAAGTGCATCGCAAAATGTCCAGGTTGGCACATGTTCCTCCGGTGGATACCCAATTCTCAGTAGTTCAATTCTTTTTCAAGTTCCAATCACAGCTGTCAATGTTGCTAAAACCCAGGGAAGTTTAGTGAATGCCTTAAGTTCAGGGCAGACAGGAGTAAATATTAGCTCCATACCCCTCCAGTCAGCAAGTCAGTGTGGTGTGCCTTCAATACCAGTGCCTGTGAAGGTAAAACTGCCTTTTGCCCCTCGTATTCCGATCTGTAATCCAGCCATAACTAATCTAAATGGGGGGCAAATGTCTGTTCTTAAAATGCCACACAAATATTCAAGCAGTAGTCAAGAAGCAGTAAATGGAACAGAGGACAAGAAGAGGAAGTCAATATCGAACTCTACTCCAAATACCAAACAAGACCGTTTTAAGAAGACAAAACTGTCAACTGAAAAACCCTCTAGCTGTGAGCCAGTAGCAAGTGGAAAACACCTGGCAGCTAGTGGAAAGCACCCAGCAGCTAATGGCAACCCTACAATAAATCCTTCTAATCAGGCAGCAACACAGGCAGTCTGGTCAGGAATTCAGTGTGTAGTTCCTCACCTTTCTCCTAATCAAGTTTCTCTGGGATTGGATCAAGGGGCAACGTCCTCTCCAAATATTTCACCAACGCAAGGTACACCCAAACTTTAACACTTCCAAAATATTGATCCAAATTATCTGAATAATGTTCAGTGTTTTATGAATCCTTCCATTCAGGATGTGAAGCTCTTATCTAAAATTTAGGGACAATTTAATTTCTCAAAATCCTATTATTTTGTTTTTATCAGACTATATACTGTTCATTGATTAATCACTCAAAACATCAGACTTTACAGAAATGATTTTGAAGATGCCCAATGGGGCCTCTGCGGCTGATTGGTTACGGTGATGGACGTATGCGGGAAGGTGTACCAACCAGCTGTTGATAGTCCTGGGTTTCCCCTGGGCTCTGCCCAATTTTATCTCATCATAATGTGCTGGCCACCATTGTATAACTGAAATATTCTTTACTGCAGTTACAGTCAATATCTGCCATATCCCTTTAGCACACTTTTATGTAATTTTTCCTAAGGTGCAGTTAAATTTCACTTCCACACTTACTTGGCATTGAACGGTTACCTGATGAATATTGAATATTTCTATTTCCAGGGCGGAAAGTGAGCTTTAAGTATCCAATGAAAAAGAGAACAGTTGTCACAAAGTACAGACCTATCCTACCTGCCGATTCAGGAGCAAAGATTCCAGGAACAACAGCATCAGTGTCTAGAACGATTGACAGTTCACCAAAGAGATAGCAACAGAACATCCCAGTTACCATTGGTTTTGTCTTTATTATAGGCACACAGTGATCTTGCAGTGGTCCATTGTAGTATCTACATTTGTATTTGCTTTCCTTTCATTTTTGTGATAAAATACTGAAACAACGTTGCTACAACAGATAATTCATTCCCTGATGTAAATATTGTAAAAGAATTGTTTTGTGATACCACAACATAAGTGTTATGTTGGTGGTGTATTAAATGTTATAGAAAATTATCCTAGGAGGCTTGAAAATTCTTTGGGTAGCTGTTTCAGTTTTGGTTATAGCAAAAGGCAACAGCATTTTTCTGGAATATTCCAATAGAATACCACCACAGGTGCAATGCTAAACCTTTAACCGGCAAATATGATCTCCAGTACAATACCTGTGAAGTAAACAGCTTTAGTAGTGATCTCCATCTTCGACATGCCTGTTCGCACAAGTTCCTTGCCAAGATTTTTGGTAAATACATCCGCACATATCGCAATGAGGAAGCCACCTTCTTTAAAGTTGACGTCAGTATGTTTAGTCAATTTACCACACAGTAGCCATATAGCCATACCACATAAGATTGTTGTTGTTTTTTGGAGATGGTATCAAGGCATTATACCCCTTCTAGTGCATCAGTGGTATCAGAACTGGGTGGGATTGGTGGGCAGGGGCCCAAGGCACCCTCACTTGTGGGTTATGGGTACCCAGGTGTGCTTGGGCCCCCACTTTTTACCTGCCCAAGATTTTGATCCAGGATGATATGCAAATATAAATTGTTCGTCCTAATTCTAAAATTTCTGTCCTTTGATATTTTCTGTACTGAAATGAACAACAAAGACTAGGTAACACTCATCATCCCTTAATCTAGCATATTGTAGAGTGCCTACAAGATTGATTCTTACTTATCCGTAACTACGTCTGGCTAAATACACAATATTGTCTACTATGCAATGTAGAGCTAGATACTCACAAATGAAAAAAGTACTGGTATGCAAAATTATATTAAGACTTTTTAAATTCTTTGTTTTGTATCGATCACATAAGGCTCATTTACGAAACTTTTTGCATAGTGAAAAAACGACTTGGCTTACCGAATGTTTCACGTCTAAAGTCGACTCCAGACTCCTGATGCGATCTTTTAATTGTCCTGCTTGTGTTTTGGCATATCGGCGTCGTTCTTGTTGAGTCTTGTATGTTCGGCAAGCTTTCACGACAGCTAGGCCACAACTTGACAGTCGTTATATTGTCCTGCTTGCGTCGTAATTTAATCGTGCAATTATCTTAATTCGGTGGCAAAGATCGGCATTTGGTCTGGATTTGTCGCCATTAAGTCGTGTTATGTCGTGACTTTTTTTGGCCCCAAAGACTGCCGGTAATTGGTTCCGTTTCTCTAACGCTATGTGGTGTAGTGGTACTTGGAGCTGCTGTGGGCCTACGTAGCCGTGCTGCTTCCTTAGACTTCCGTAGCTGCTCCCCACTGCAACACATGTAGCAGCACTGCAGATAACCAGTTTCCCCACATCCCGAGGGACATCTTTAAATTCCATGTTGTCCAGCCAAACACGCAATGTGGTAGTGAAGATGGAAATGGCATCGAGGCGCCAAAAACTTTCCATCCGCTTATGTCTTGAGACACTCTTGAACTCTCGTATTCAGTTTAGTTTGTTTAGTGATTGCTATAGAAACTGACAACTTGGGATGGTTGTAAACAGTCAGGAATATAGTCGTGACAATAGTGGGAAAGGGGCTTTATATTGGGAACCACGACTAATGGCTCAGCGCACCAACTTACGATCTGCCTTCTAAATGTGCACAAAGTACAAGTTTAGTAATACTAATGTGCTATTGATACCCATGTGTATCTGTGGTGTCTGGCAGGCTCCTGACAGAATACATGGGTGTTGAACCTGATGTCATGGTGTTCTGTAATCCGTCATAAAGACCTGTCATAATTGACCATCCGATTAACATACAAGTAAGCAAACACAATCTTTTCATTTTTTTGGTCTACATATATGTATACACATGAAAATATTTAAAAATTCGAAAGTGGTTCCCAAGGCGAAAAGAATATGCACAGTACCCCTTTAGCTAGACCATGCGTGTCCCTTGCCGGCTTGCCTGTCTACTTTTCGATTCCGGCTAATAGTAAAAAGTACAGCTGATCCAAAGAGGCGTGCGGGATCTTTTTCTGTATGGTAACTTGTTTCAGGCAAGCTCATATCCAGACGATGTCATTAAAACTATAATGTGCAAGTGTTCCGCCATGACGCCTCCACATTGTTAGAGTAAACTCAGTTGGGGCTCAAAACCAGAGACCGTATTAATCTCTTCATGCTGACATCAAAACAGACACTGCACTAGGATGACCAAAAGCCTGGTTAGAACAACTGGCTCCTATACAGTAGTAAAGGCTCAATCAAGAGTGAAATGCCACTTTTGTCTAGTAGGACATTTCTGACAGGCATGTTTTCACATACTGGTACAGGCACTGGTACTTAAGTAGACAGATTGGTCTATTTCATCCGTTGCGTGTGACCATTTCTTACCCCTGAAAAGAAAAGAGGATGTACTGGTAGAATTGGATGAAGCTTTGGACGTGAGTTGGCTTTGGGCCAAAGACCACTCCATTTGATGGTGATCCGGATACCGATCGAGAATTGTGGAAATTTAGCTGCATGTGTCGGAGGTTTTTTGCTCATGTGGTGTCTTTTAGGGCTCCTGGCCTAGCTAGAGGCGTATTCTGGAATTCACAGTTTAGATACTGAGTGTATGTAAGATGGTTTGTGGATATTTTTAGTCTGTGCGTCCGCATTGACCCGTTGGTGAAGTTTTCCGTAGTTTGATCGTATGCTGAAAACTAATTAGAATGAATGAATGAATAACATCCAAAATGAGAAAAAACGGGAAATAGACGCCTTAAAACCAGCAAAAATTCGAACATCAAATGAAATACCATTTTGTCAACATGCTTGCATTAAGGACAAATTTATGTTTTAAAATATACTGACTTATTCTGCATCGGGCCGACGCGCGGTGTATATATATATATATATATATATATATATATATATATATATATATATATATATATATATATATATACACACTGAGTATGTCAAAGGCTAGTGCATGGTAATTTATGCATATGTGTTTTCTATCAATTTGATTGATGTCCGTCAAAATATGTCATTCCGTATTTTGCTTCTATTAGTACGGTGACGAGCAGAATCACAAAAATCCAGAGGTCAAAATAACTACATGCCAGTATCTTCTCGGCTGTACACTATGTACTGGAAATATTTATAAAGCTTTAAAAGAGAATCTTAAAATTTTAAAAATGATATTCAGGAGTTTAAAAATGATTTCTGAAGCTTTAAAATTCATTCCCAATGCTTTCAAAGTACGGATTTAATCATATCACGGGCGACTAGTCTTGTGACTAAAATTAGGTTTTGAATCCGGAAAGTTCTGCATATTTGTCCTTTCTTTCGATGTTTTTTTTTTTTTTTTGTTTGTTTGTCATTGAAGATTCATAAAATTGGCTTTCTTTAAAGGGGATACAAAACAGGATCAAAAGACTTTATTTTTATTGTATTTTAAAGTGTAAATGATATAATAACTATATCAGCACTTTAAATGTCAATAATTTTAATTCACACATTTCTATGGACTGATAGGATTGGAAACCTAGCAACAATTATGGTTACCTTCATTACCTGAATCCATATCTACACCGATATCTAGACGGAAACTTGCATATAATAGTAAATACACGGCTCATTGCTACTGCTTGTCTTTTCATAGATCTGTCTATAGCCTAGGCCTACGTGGCATATTAAAGAGTGTTGAATGCGACGGCGACGTCTCAGCTAGATCATTTCGCTAAACAAGCAAAGGTAAGACGTTTGGAAATGAAAACCAAAGTGATGTAGTGACCAGTACTAAGCAGTGTGTGCAGCACCAACCAATCAACAAACGAAGGCCTTTGTTATGAATGTGTAGCTCTTCCCTTCGGTGAGGTAAAAAAATTCACAGAAGAAAACCACGGCCCACGATATCCGAAGAGAGACGATTTTCTGGCAGAAATTCCTGGTATTGTGATAGTATTTTAACACATTTGACTTAGAAAAGCTTTCAGTCAAGATTTCAGACTTTACTTGCACGAATTAGGGCATATATCATATTTCTGTAAGTCGGTTTAGACCAGTTAATTTTAACCTAGTTCAGTAATCGGCGATTTGATCATCATGTTGTTGTTGAGTTGAAAAAGTAGGCTAAGCCAGTCCGTGTTTAGCTAGGCCATCCTGGGCCCATATTCTGAGTATCTGACAAATACATGGTAAAGGCAGGGGTTTTCTCATTTGATTCGGTTATTTTGTGTTATGATCATACAAAATATTGTGTTAGATTTTTTTATTGAAAAAGATCTTAGACCAGACGAAGAATAGTCCAAGTCCAGTTGATTGTAAGGTTGAGAATTATTTTAATACGCCATAATCATAGCTGCTCAACGTTTAGTTGAAGTGATGTGGGACACATTGCAGTGTGAATAAGCACTCAACTTACCTCTGGTAAAATCCATGCCATAACATCGCCTCATCACCAGTTAATTTTAACCTAGATCACTACCAAAAGTCGAATCCTGAACACCACAATTCGTAGCTAAATTCAGATTGAGTCTACTTTCTTTCCAGCGGATGGTTGTGATTTCCCGCAGATTCAGTCTGGCTTCCTCTCACCATAATGCTGGTCGCTGATGTAAAAGTGAAATATTCTTGAGTATGGCATAAAACACAAATAAAATAAATAAATCTTAGCAAAGGGACTGGCCTGCTATATAGAGACATCCTGATATAACCAAAATACACACCTGTTCATGCCAGAGATATGGCGGAGCCTTATTTCAATCTGTTCACGCCCCATTCATCAAAAGAAGGATACACTTGTTCATGTATTTAACATGGCTTGACTTTAAAGAGGCATTGGAGAATCTGATCTAAGTTAATACACAATACACAATAGGTTAAGTTTTATAAAGAAAAAACATTATAAAGTTAACAAATTAAAAAAATAAATAAAATAAAATATAACACCCTGCAGTGTAAGGGTAAAGACATTTCATTCACAACAGTTGGCACAAAGCCAGCTGACCCCTGCCAGTGCGTTGTTTTCATCTCTTCAGTTGTATGCTAGATAGGCGTCTCTGAAGTCAAGATGAACACTATGTAAAACCCAATTAAAGAAACATAGATTATGAGATATCAGTGATAAGGTTATTTATCTTCGATACGCTGAAAGAAATAGAGGATATTACTCAGTGAAGGTTGAATTCCATAAATATTTTTCTAGTGAGAGGTAGAAACAATAACCCATGAGATAATAACATTCTATATTAATGATATTTTGACAGTATCATGATTTTGTGTATTTGAGGAAGGTTAAGCAATGTTTTTAGCTGTAGGTCTTTGGACCGCTTCATTGGCCTAATGGTTAGAGCATGCACCTCAAAGTGGGGAGACCTCAGGATCAGTTCCACATCGGATCATACCAAAGGTTTTAAAATTGGCACTAAGTACCGGCTGCCTTGCTTGGCGCTCAGTTCTGAGAGGTGAGGGCAAGGAAACATTACTGGTTGCTTCAGTGTCATGAAGGAAATCCTGACATTTCACATTTATATAAATAATAACAAGATATATAAGTTACTTTTGTTTTTGGTCAGATTGACCTGAACCCAATTAATCATGTATTTAAAGGAAATATAGGTGATAACAGTTTGTAAGATACACTAAAAGGAAGCTTATACCTGTATGACTTTTTCAGCTTCACCAAAGTGGAGTTCACCATGGATGTGACTTTGGAACGTGTGCAGTTCAAGTTTGCATCAATCATTGGAGAGTTATGTAGCAAGCCAGTGATCCTCTCCCAATTTGCCATATGGGTGGACTTGCGATTGGCCGAGTACAAGTTAAAAGGATCAATTTCATTAGGTAGGAAGTTCATGTGTATTATAACGTCAGATGATTACTTGTTTGGTGCTCATTTTTATCACATGTTATATGGTCTACAGTTTGTAGAGATTTAACTTTTGACTTGAAAACAATAACTTTGTAACACTTCGATCAGTTTCCTTTAGGCTTCATTTTTGTATCCTTCATATAGTTTATTCAATGCATGACTTCTCTCAAGGTTTTGAAGGGCTTACATAGAGATTAGAAATAAAAGTAACATTACAGTTGGATGTTTTAACAGATATGTTTACATTTGTGTACTGTTTTTCAATTCAAGACTGTTCAGGAGACAAACCTGATCCTGACTGGCTGAAGGGTATGAAAGAGACTGATGGATTTTCAGATGATTACCCAAATGAAGAGCATCACAAAAACTCGTCAGTGCACTGGCATTTGGCTCACAACAGCAATGTAACTAGCCTGGAGCAAGATAGCATTGCTGAAAGACTTGGTACAGGTGCTGAATTGCAAAACCCAGCCACTATTGTGATCAAAAATGACTCTGATGATGAAGGGCAGGAGATTTTTCCAACTGGTTTACATGCTCACAAAAGGACAAATTATAACCACACTCGAAAGAGATCCAGAGATACTAGTGGGTTGGACAGAGGAGAAGACGGACTTTACTCAGTAATTCATCACAAAGTATTGAAGTCACCAGAACCATCTGTGACTTCACAGACATCAAACCAAAGTTTAATGTCCATAATTGGTGGACAGGACTCTATGCATGAGGCATCACCAGTGTCAGTGGAAGACGCTCAAAGAGACATTGATTTAGCAATGGCAATTCAAATGCAGGAGAGTCATCATATGGGAGATAACTCACCCATCACATACATTCCAGGGAGACCATCACATGCTAAAAGCACAGTCACGAAAAGCAGCCTAGACTCAGACTCATCATTCAACAGTCCACCTAGCAAACCTGGTAAGTGGTTGAAGAATGGTTAAAGAATGCAGGAATATAGTCATAACATATTTAATGTGGGAACGTGTATACAGTGTAATAAAAATTAAGCTACATAATACATGTACTGGCAATCCAGAAATCGCCATATGGTGGGTATATATAATATAAATGTTGTTTTTAACCATTTGAAATGATACATACATGAACTCTAGTCGGTAAGTTATTATGCAGAGATAATTATATAATGCAGTTATGTATGCAGAATTTTGCTCACATTGTATTTCAGTCAAAGGAAAGCTGTAGATTCATTCAGTGAATCTTATTTTGCGTACTGTCTGCAGACATAAATACATGTAAATCACTTTCTGTAAGAGATTGCTTAGTATTACAATGTACATGTACCTAGGCAAGCAGTATGTACATGTAGTTTAACCATGGTGTGTGCCCTAGAAGCAAATATCAGGTAGAATTACTGTATATATGTGAGTTATTATTCTTCAACATGCCATTGTCATATTATGAGACACCCCCTCCTCTTTGACAGTGTCAAGACCGACGGGATGTAAGCAAAATCTGGGCAAGTAGGCCCCTACCTAATTGATTAAAGTGTTGGTCTGAACATATTGATACTGTTTGTGGGAGAGAAGTTGTACAGCGTCATTTTCTTGTGTCATGTCAATAATAGAGCTGGAAGATGTCAAACAGTTAACCTGCCTCTTATCAAGTGCAAATTTGCGATAGCTGCAACATCCTGTAAAAAATTTATGTTTGCTTGCGTACAGTGGACAATTAAAACAATTTAATACCATATTTAATGAATGAAATACAAATGTATGTTTTAACATTTCCACTAGAAGGCTGTACAAATCAAGTGTATACTGGAAAACCTTTCTCTTGACAGCATTAATGTTACTGGGTTTTCTCTGAACAGGCATCATTCAGTGTGTATATTATAAATATGTTGTCTGAATTCATTAACTTTTTCATACTCCTGTAAGATTGAAGAGCATAGACTTGATCTGTGGTTCATTTGTTTGTGCTCCTTTTGGCTTCTCAGAGTAATGTAATGTTATGTAGGAATTGTCAACAGTGAGTTTATAACTGTGAGAAGTGATGATGATACATCTATTTAAATATATTTATTCCACTTTCTCAGTGGCTCAGAAAAATCAGAACATTAAGTTTTCAGCAACTTCTGTCTTGAGTTTTTGTGAAATAAATTGATTTGTGTCAACCTGTCCCATGCAAGTAAAATATACGTGGGACATCAACTGGCTACACTGATGTAGAGGTCTTTAATAATTAGGAATTTTCATACTGCCACTTCATTGACTTCAATGATTTTCAAAACCATTTACTATAGTGTTTCTGTGTTTGGGCAGGTAACTTTGAGTCAGTGCCGGTCCCAGGGACAATTAGCTGAAGATTTATTTAGTTTTAAGCCCTGATCTGTGCATTCTGACGCCCTGTACAGTATGATTGAAGTCAAGTAAATCCACTGACATTACACAAATATGCATGATCCAATAACATGGATATGCTTATATGTTGGATGTTTAGGTCCACGTGATGGTCATAAATTCTGTAAATTTTAATATTTTTTTCTTCTGAAATTAAGTTTCTGGAAAAAAATTAGCTAGAAATAGGCCTGGCACTCTTAAGACTCCTTAACAGATCTGGTTGCATTGGCTTCATGGAATAAGAATTGCATTGTACAACAACATGGGTTAATTTATAGTTTTGCCATCATTGAACATGTGCCATATATTGCATGATAGATTTTAAGTTTCTGTAATAGTTGTTTGCGTGTAAGCATCTTCAAAAAATCAGTGAGCCACGGAACCAAAGTGTCACAGGGGAAATACTTTATTATAATTTTCTGTCATCTGAGCAGATGACAACGGATAACCGTTTGAGACTCTGGTTAAACTTTAAGCCAATAAATCATTATACAGTAATAAGTGTGCACTAACTAAGGCTTTATTAAAACATTTATAAATGATAACATAAAAATTGACAATTATAAACCATTTTTCCCACTTTAGTTGGGAAAGGTGGGAAAAAGGTCAATGATATAGATGAGTTAGTATTAACCTTATCTGCATATTGGTGATCATTTAAGATTGCGTTCATTATATTATATATCATTTTGATCCTTCATTTTAATCTCAAAGGCTAGATGGTTGACCCACATGTTATTTAAATCTAAGGTAGATTAAGACACATGACCAATGATTTGGCTGGTACCTGTAATCTTTCAGATTTATTAGGCATTGTTATAAAAAATCTCAGAATTTTGGGCAACGTGCTTATTCAGTTTGAGAATCAAAATGTCATCAAACACAAGAATGTTATCTCCCATACATGTAGACACTATTTGACTAATTTACCTTCAAGCTGAAATGTGCAAATGAAAGTCCCTACTCAATTTCTGCTGCTAGTGGATTGGCACCTCCTAACACCTCCTGAACGCATGTGTTGTACATGTACCTGTGAATTGAGTATTCATTGAGATCATTAACTCGGCAATTGACACGGCTTGGCCAAGGCTCTTGCCATCTATGAGATCTTCTTGTTTTAAGTGCTAGCATGCACAAAACTATTGTACAGCACTCTAGGTCTTCAACTGCAGACCTGAGATGAGATAGGTTTAAGATGACTGAAAGCTTTTTAATAGATTTTGCATAAGTGGAAAGTTTATCAGTGGGGCAGATGTTCATCTTTCGCGCTGTTTTTGATAGAGGACCAGAATGGAGTCTTGTCAAGTGGCAATAAAAGTTAACACCAGAAGGTGATTTTGTGAAAGGTATGTTGGGACTTCTTATTTTATTTTTCTCTCATGAGCTATCGTAATGTGTATATCCTCTGACACGTAAAGACAAATTAGGTGTGTATAATGGTTTTGGCCAAGCCTGTGTCAACTTTAAGCCATATTTACTGCAAATTTTAGATTATTCAATACATGTATTGCTCAGTCTTTCTGTGTGGTCATCTTGCTTTTTTTATGATTAAATGTAATGATTTGCCCACACAGGTATGTGGTTGATGCCTCCAGGAAGATATAGTGCAGAAGAAGCTGAACAAGCTGGGTAAGACAGTTCTGTCGCATTGTATAACCCGTTACATTCCTATGGATACCTTGATATTAAAACTCAAAACTTATTGGGAATATACAGTTTCTCAGTCGTAAAAATGAAACAATTACAGTAGTAATTCTGCTTTTTCACATGCTAAGTTGAACATAACATTAATCATTCCTGGGGTCTCCATGGCCAAGGTGGTTAGTAATGACCCAGGAACCTCCCACCAATGTCAAATGTCTGTGGGTTCATGTCCAGTTCATGGTGGGGGTATGTGTAAAACACTGATAAAATATTAATTATTCGTTATTGCAGATGGTGGAATTGCTGAAGGGCAGGGGTGTGTATCTTTACCCTCAGCTTTTGATGAGTGCTTTGGGACTGTGTACCAGTGGTAACCGTTCTGGCAGGAGAAGCCACAGTGTCCTGCGAGACGGACAACCTGCAGGCAAGGTATCTCCTCAGCGTCTTCTTCTCCCGTGATAAGATAGTGAATGGGACCCTCAGTCAGACAGCTGAACCACATGGAGGTTCTAGACCCAGTCATTGTCCAGGTTATAACAGGTAAATGTCACTAGATGCAACTGTGCACTGTCAGGTGTGATTAAATTACCTAAGTGTAGTGACATACACTCCCTATGTACATGTACGTATAGATCTAAGCTACTAAATGATCATACACGGTATTAAACTTCAACTGATCATCTGTGAAGTAAAAGTCAGACAGTATCTGAAAGTAAGGAAATGAAAATTTGACTTTCAGAAACACATAGGGGCTTTAAACTGATACTTTTGATACATACGCTTAAGTTTTTCTGACAAGAAATTAATCGTACTTCACAAAAAAAAAAACCTCTGAAGTGGCCCTATGTGGTGGATAAATCAAAGAAATCAACCAAAACGCTAAACTTAGGTAAAATTGAATACTCTTTTTTTTTTCACTATGAAAAACCTGTAGCTTGTAACTTCCATTGTCCTTGACCTATGATGTGATTAGTTAACATCTAGTTGTTACATGCAAGGCTGTCAAGCACCTGGCAAAAGGTTGTGGACGTGGTGGTTTCCTTCACCTATAAGTTTGACTGCTGTCTTATAAGTGAAAATTTCTAGTGTACGTAATTTAGCACAAATTACATAAATTTAAATTTAAATTTTAAATAAAAACACACGTAATTTCTGAAATGTCATCCTTTCTTGTTTGAGGCTATAATACCTATATTGTAGTGATTGGCTATTTTATTGGTATTTGTTAAAGCTTTCCTTTGAATAATTGAACAGATTTAATGCATTTTTATTCTCAAATATTTGTGCATGTTTATTATCCTAATGATAATGAAAATTTCTTTCAAATTTACTTCCAGACTTCTGCCTTCTGAACTCAGATTCCAAACGAAGCCACATCAAGCAAGCCTTGTACCGAAAGATATCTTCCTATAGATTTAAGTACAAACGAAAGGAATCCAGTACACCTCTTGCTGAAATCTCAGATGCCTCTGCCAAGCCAGAGACAAAGTTGCAGGCTAATGCTGCCCCAGATGAACGTGCCATCGAGCACAGATGAATGTTTCAACCCATCCTCAAGTGCATATGGTGGCTGTCTCTGTCATGTATACTTTCATCAGTTCAATTAAAATCACATCACATATATAAGCTGCCATATTTTTACATACATACATTTGTTGCTGAGAAGCCTGTCCAGTTAACTCTTGTGTCAGATCGGCAGTCCTGTAGGATGCAGTAGTATGGTGGCAAAAATTATGACCAGATAATATGCAGTTTATTGGTTGATAAAACTGTGGTAGAATGTTTAAATACATGCCATTTTAACAGAGAAAAACTGGTAGATGGTTTGGTGTAGTTGAACATGTAATTCAAAAGACCCAATGTCTCAGTATAAACATTAGGTGAAGATGGAGCCAGATAAATTCAGATAGTTCCATGAGCTCTATGTCTTATCAATGGAGCCTCTGAATTCAGAAATGAACTCACACAGCACAGACTCTAGTACCCTGGCACTGTGGTCGTAGGTGGAAAAGTCTACCAATAACCTGCGGAAGGACGTGGGTGTCCCTCGGGCTCTTCCTCGTTTCTTCTTACAACAAAGCTGGCTGCCGTCATATAAGTGAAATATTCTTTAGCATGGATACAGGACCAACAGGACCAATACAATAAATAAATCCCAAAGATCCAAGATGTCCACAATACCAGTTGAATTATTACATGATTTCTTGATGTTTAGGACAATATTACTCTGAATTTAAAACCATGGATCTTATATTCATGTTTACCTGTCACAATTCCGAATTGTGTACTATTATAAGGGCAATTCTCCCATTTAGGCAGAAAGGTTCAGTTCTTGCTACAGCAGCTCACCTGTGGATTTCTGAAGTGTTAAACATTCAGAAGTGTTTCTGGTGTGTTGCCTCACTGTTCTGTTATAGGTATACAGATGATCGGATATTAGTTCTTCCTACAGCAGCTCATCTATGGATTTCTGAAGTGCTAAACATTCAGAAGTGTTTCTGGTATGTTGCCTCACTGTTCTGTTATAGGTATACAGATGATCGGATATTAGTTCTTCCTACAGCAGCTCATCTATGGATTTCTGAAGTGCTAAACATTCAGAAGTGTTTCTGGTGTGTTGCCTCACTGTTCTGTTATAGGTATATAGACGATCGGATCTTAGTTCTTCCTACTGCCGCTCATCTATGGATTTCTGAAGTGTTAAACATTCAGAAGTGTTTCTGGTGTGTTGCCTCACTGTTCTGTTATAGGTATACAGATGATCGGATATTAGTTCTTCCTACAGCAGCTCATCTATGGATTTCTGAAGTGCTAAACATTCAGAAGTGTTTCTGGTATGTTGCCTCACTGTTCTGTTATAGGTATACAGATGATCGGATATTAGTTCTTCCTACAGCAGCTCATCTATGGATTTCTGAAGTGTTAAGCATTCAGAAGTGTTTCTGGTGTGTTGCCTCACTGTTCTGTTATAGGTATATAGACGATCGGATCTTAGTTCTTCCTACTGCCGCTCATCTGTGGATTTCTGAAGTGCTAAACATTCAGAAGTATTTCTGGTATGTTGCCTCACTGCTTTGGTATAGGTGCATAGATAATCTGACCTCTGTTTGAGTGCCGCTGAAAGTTTTTTTTCAGTTCATATTTTGAGACAGGCAAAGTTTTACTCATCATTTTGAATGACATTTCTTATACAAGTGTTCTGTTCTCAATGTTCTCGAAATAACTGATGGTTGTCAGTTGAAAGACAAGATAATGTAATGGGTGAACATTGTACAAATATGCGTTAAATGATATGACGTGTTTCATTAGGTGTGCAATAAAGATGAATGACAACAGGATTATTGTGTATGTTTTTATTACGATATTTACACCTGTTTCAAGACCGCAATACCCTTTGGAATCCGTAAAGGTAGAAATATGTTTTTGTATCATTCGTATGCTATTACATCAGACAAACAAAGATCTAAGAAACCATATTCTTGAGGTTTCGTAGGTAATGAGATAGATGCGTCGGTAAATATCACCTGTCCTGTTTTATATTGCCTCGCACAGTGTGGTTCATTTCCATTTAACCCGTTGATACCTCGTATTAACTTCCAGAGGCCCTTTGAAATAGTGTTAATTTTATGAGTATAATAGCCCAGAAGACATCCAAAAGTTGTTGATGGAAACGTTTGAGCTTATGGCAATTATTATGTTATATAAGTTGTTAGTTCTTCATTTGAGAGATGCTTAGGGGAATACATGTAGTAAGCGGCAAGACTAAAATGATTGAAATCCTTTATTTAATAGTAGCAGTCGGGTAAGCTGGTAGTAAGACACATAAACTTTATTGTTAAGACCGGCAAAACCTATAAACGTATCTTTTTATAGGAATGTAGTATGCAGTAGCTGTCTTAATGCATGTTAATCAATCCCAGCCTTTACATGTGTGTTAACGTTACCAGGACCGTCAATGAATTTGCTCTTGATACTCGCCCGATTGCATGCATGCTGGTTTCTTGAGGTGATATTGACGCTGCTCGACTTACGCCGTCTATGGCTTTCATTGACAGTGCCACACAGAGGACAGAGGCCTGTCGACGAGCGTGAGAATTTTGCAGCTGCCATTGGAGCCAAGAACCTCGAGTGGAGATCTCTGGAATTCACTGGCCCTTTCTATCGCCATCCCAGAACCAGCCAGACCCTTAAAAACACAAGTAGTGCCGGCGGGATTTTCCGTCGTTGGCTGTCAGGAGAGCCTCATGCTGACAGTAGGCCAATTCGCGAGATCCCGCCTGAAGTGCTGGACGACTATTTATGTGACTTCTTCAAGAACGTGAAGAAACGTGATGGTCGTAACTACAACCCGGAGTCGTTCAGTACCTTGAGACTCAGCCTTAACCGGTATCTGAACAAGGAAGGCTTTGACAGCTTTACTCTGAGATCCGCGATATTCAGTCGGAGTAGACAAGCTTTTAGTGAAAGAAAAATGGAATTAAGTGCGGATATTCAACAGGGGGACCCATCTTCATAACTTATTTGAAACTCCTCATCACTGTGATCCAAGTCTGGGCAATAATTCATGTTTAAATACTACACAATGCGCACCATGCATGCCCTATGTGTCTTGTCCAAAAATTTAGTACCAGCAAGCTTGGTTAAAGAATGCGTCTTACCATGTGGGGTATCTGTGTTAAGTAGTCATGTGGAATCGTTACTGACTATCTGTATAATATACACAGCTGACTGTTCCAGCATTTACATCACCCAACATCCATGTAGGGTGGAGGAGGCCTGTTGTTTATTACTTATTTCATTTCACAAGATGAGTCTTTTTATGACTTCTTTGGAAGTATTAACTTCTATTGTTTTGAATTATTCTCGTATACCACAGGCATAGATTAAGAGATGTAATTTCTTTGTTTAGTTATCCTTTTTGAGAAATGATAAGATTTAAACGCAGGCTGCTTTAAACCAGCTTTTAACGACAGTTACTCAAGTTCAAGCGTGTTTTGTTCAAACAGGTGCTTTGTATCATCTTCACTTTAATCTGAAATAGTGAAGAAATCTCGTAGACCGTATATGTGCTTTGTCGTTGTGGTAATACCCCATAGTTTTATTGCTATTGGGAGCAATTTTTACATACCTTACTGAATGGAACCTGTCGAGTGGGTATGTGTTCAGTGCATTCTGGAACTGCAAAACACTATACTTTGTCCATTATAAATAATACTAAGCCGTAAATCTTTTATATGGATGAAATCTCCACCTGTCTTTCATCTATTACTTTTTATTCTATCAGTTTACCTTTTCAAAGTTGTTCGTAAAAAATTACATTTGACTGACGGTAGAACGACTTGAAGACAGAATATGTCATCAGCCTTTAGATGCGATCAATCTTTGGGCTCCAAATCACTTTATCTATCCAAAGGTTATATAATGTGAAATTCAGTTTTATGTGCATGGGTTTCGACTGGAGAATTCAGCGTAGAACTTGTAAACGACACTGATAAAGATAGATGAAGTCAGTAAATATATATGGCTGATGTTGAGCCATAAATATGTGCCTAGAAGGTTAAAAGTTTTAGTAATTACATGACGGAAATCCCATTCCAGTCAGCGAAACTAACAACTTTGCATTAACATTCCCGCTTGCATTATAAGTTTCGAGACTTAAGAAATATTAAACTTTTCATGGGAGTCGCTCAGATTTATTCTTTTCAATGTAGATAAGTTACTGTTGGTTTCTTTCCAAGTGATTTATCATTAGGAGCTTCTGTGACTGTACAAAGGTGATGCTATAAAGCAGCCGTGTTATTGCACGTTGTTCCATTATTGCAGTTAACTTTTCCAAAAATGTTTGAGGATTATTCAGAATTCATCCAGAAAAGTAATGAAATGAAAGATGTTTATTGTATTTTTACCGTAAATGAACCCAGTCAATGTCGAAATACGTTACAAGACAACCTTTCTTAGTTTACGGTGGAAAGGTAACCTCAACAAAACATTTACGGTTGACCCCACTTCGTCTCTTGCAGCACGGATGTGTAGCCGGACTGTGGCACCGCGGCACTTCTCAAAAAGAATTCTGTCCGATGTGAGAAAGTTTCAGAGTTGGGTGAGCGGCCCTCAGTATAAGGAAATAAGGCCTATCCAGGATATCCCGCCACAAGAACTGGACGGATACATGGCAAGTTTCCTTAGAGGTGTGAAAACGCGCCATGGGGATAACTACGACCCCAACTCCCTGCATTCACTGAGAAGTAACATTGACAGGTACCTGAAAGACAGTAATTATCCTTACTCACTGACCAAATCGGTCGAGTTTTATCAAAGTCAAGCTGTGATGAAATCACAAAGGAGGCAGCTTATAGAAGATATCAGTTTAAGCCACGGCGAACTTACTCTCCTAAAGGAGCAAAACTTACTTACGATGGACACTCCGGAGGCTTTGATAAAATCAGTATTTGCCATGATGTCATTGTGTTTTGGCACCTACCTGAAGTCTCGCGGTGAACATTGCAACCTGTATTGGGGCGATCTGGATTTAGAAGAAGACACTTCAATGGAGGGATTTCTGGTGCTCGCAGGAACTATGTCTAAAGCTGTCGGAAGTTCTCGGTTAACTAAAGCTCTTGGTCAGCGGAGTGTGCGAGTGCCGGCCGACAAGGAATACCCAAACTGTTGCCCAGTAAGATTGTACAGGGAATACAAGAAGCGTAGGTCAGCTGATAATTTAGCCCCAGACACACGGTTTTACCTGCGCCCGGGGACCTTTGGGGATCCTGACCTGTGGTTTAGCAGTACATTGCCGGTGAACAATCAGTTTTTGGGACAAGTGGTGCGGGAGTTGAAGGCCAGGATACAAGAATGTGAAGTACAGACAAACGAGGACGGCCACTCTTGCTAGATGTATGCGACAGTGCTAAATGATGTATGAAGTTTAGATGGTTGTGCAGTGGTGTGTATTTCCGTTGTTAATAACACTGTATATTGATGTTCGACTACGGTGCTCTTTTTTGTATGATAAATTCGTCCTGTCTTTCACCTTTACCACGCTACACAATTACGGGCCTTGAGTGAACAAATGTGCCCATGTACAGCAGATTGTCACTGACCCATGTCTTTATTTAAAAAAAAAAAAAAAAGCTGAAGACTGAACTTGGCCAAGAGCTGAAGCAGTAGTCTGAATGATAGTCCGTCAAAAGTATTTGTTGTTCTGTGGACTTGCCGGGGACTTAAGTGTTCATACAGAACAAACGATTAAGCTCCTCATTCATGTTAGGAAGATTTGCAGTTTTAAAATACAGGTAGTGAAATATAGGTGTAGCATCGTTAAGTTTTCATGAATGAGACGTTTGAAACTTATTGAGCTGAAGATAGCAAAAGTCACTAAGTTGGAGATATTCGGCGATTAACACCACTGGCTATATTGTTTTCACTTATCTATATAAGGCTGAAAGAGTATGGAGCCTTTCCTTTGCTTCCTACACATTTACGGACACCCTCAGGTTCATATGCTTAGTCTCACGCTTGCATAATGGAAAGGCTTATAAGATCCTCATAGAAAATATGTACTATTATATAATTATACCATTCAGCCAACCGCCATCCATGTGTATAACAAGGGAGTGGAACATGTCTCAGTGGTAAGGTGCTGGACTGAGACTCCCAACCGCTGGCAAATATAGAAGTTAACATTTAAACTTGGACCGCAAATTTCTATATTCCACTGATTCCCTTCTTGGTGAGAGCATGCATTTGGAACTTTACGTTCCATCAGTGTGCATTGCGTGAAAACCTATATGTCAAACGTAGGTTCCTCTCTAACTTCCCAAAGTTCTGTGGTTTACTCCATTCACTCCAGTGTCTTCTACCCGTAAAGATGACCGAGATAACATAAAAAAAAGGAATGGTGTGTAAACAACATTGATGAAAATGTGTGCAATCTGTGTTGCTTTACAAATGACGTTTGATCTCACTTTTCGTATAGTTTCCTCACTCAAAGGCCTTCATGTAAGATTAGGATCAGCCGACAGTCTGTTAATGAGGCGGCAAACATTCACCAAGGACATCAGCTTTAGAAACCTTTCTTCTACTGTTGTTGAGGGATGATATATTTTACTATTATGATCTTACTATTATGATCTTACTTTACTTGTTTTATATATTGAGGTAATAGCCCGTATTTTATTTTAATAAAAGTATTGGTAGGTGATGCAGTAAAGGACAGCGTTTTAAAATCTGCATGTATATGTATAATCTGTGACATCGAGTATTTAATCTTGGTCGGTCATTCGACTTGTAGGTATTTTAGTAGAATAATTCAAAGCATCATATCTTCCATAAATACAAGCTTTGCTTTAAATTTGTAGACTTCTGTTTAACTATAGTATACTTTACTGTTGTACTGAGTGTGTCATACCTTTGAGTGGGTCAGTTGTTCGTTGTTATCTTACGGGATATTTTTATCAAGGTAAAACACTGAATTTCCCCCATATAATCGAGGATCGCATATTGCATTATGCAGTGGATAATATATCACAGTAAGTCATGAGTTTTAGATATGCCAGAACCATAGTCATCCAATACTCAATAACAATTGTCGTATTTGCACAACAAGGAAAAACAATTGTTGGCGTTTGGACACGAAATAGGACCAATATAAGATGTCCATATCTTTCCATTACTAAAACCCAAGAATGTATACGACCATTTAATTCATTCATGGCGCGGCTTACCTAGGGAATGCATGACAGCCCTTCGTGATTAGTCTAGGGGTGCTGATGGTTGGCGATATATTCTATTGTCTTTGGTTTCCCAGGTGCGTCAACACAGGATGTCCGGATGTCTACAGGACAAGTAATGCAATCCCCATTCCCCACTGGTGCTGAGGACACCTTCAGCGGCAGGACAACGGCGACAATGCGGAAAACTCGCAGCGACCTCAACATATTCTATGGCTGGCTACAGTCTGAACCGTACAGGGATGACAGGCAAATCGAAGACATACCACCTGACCAGCTTGATCAGCTTTTGGCAGAAATGTACACGTCACTCAAGCCCAGAGATGGCGGCGAGTACGATCCGAAGTCTCTGAAGTCCGTGCGAAACAGTTTAGAGCGTCATTTACGTGACAAGAGTTATCCTGTCTCGACGGTGGCTGCAGGGTCGTTCGTGAAGAGCCAGGAAGCGTACAAAAAGCGAATACAAGATCTCAAGGAGTCTTCGTTCCTCAGCAGAGATGAGCTTATGGGACTCAGAGATAAGATATTTGATGTAGATCTGTCCAACACTGAGTCACTTCTTATCGCTATGTTCTGGATCACATCGTATTATTTCTCGGACTCTTTAATCAGTAAAATTGACCATTTCAATCTTTTGTGGGGCGATGTGGAATTGCTTACCAAAGACGACGGTCGGGAGTATCTGACGTTAACGGCTGCTGCCTCCAAAAGTAAACCTGGGAAACATCCAACCGCTCCGTCAGCATTTGAGGCTTTAGCTGAACCGGATGATCCAAAACGCTGCCCTGTCCGTGCTTATAAACAATATGCCAAGCTAAGGCCAGGCTGCTGTGGTGCTTTGAGTAAGTTTTATAACCAGCTGTGTGTACTGGCGGAAACTGGAGTGCTGACGTTAGCTCCGACGCCGGCACCAATGCGAATGGTGAGCAGTATACTGAAGGCCATGAAAGAGCGAGCCACCTATAGTCTCACCGTGGCAGAGCCTTTGGAAGACGTTCCATTCCCTGAACCCTATGTCCAGTAAGAATCATCCAGAGGAACTGTGCTTGGAAATAAAACTTTGGATTGTCTTTTGTGACGAGGGATTTCTTTTGATGTCTTTATCCGAAATGTTGCAAAGTTCGGGTGTTTGGCGTATCCGACGTTCCAGCTAACACCGATGGTTTTGCTAGTTAAATGCATAAGTTTATGGCTTAGAGGACAGATGGAGAGGAAGTATGGAACAACCTTATTTTGGTCGATTATAAAACTGATTTTTTTAAGTCTGAAATTCCATAGCTGAAATCCCACGTGTGCGGATGAAATAAGTAAGCCGGGCTGTAGAGACACTGTGTGAATGGGACAAAAAAGTTATCAATGGTCGTTATATACAACATTATTTGACGATTATTTATTAGTTTAAACTACTCACGATTTCTTTAGGCTGGTGTGCTTTGTCAACTCTACAGGACATTCAAGTTTAGAGCGTGTTCACTTCTCTCTGCTTTCCCTCATGTTTTATTCAAAAATACTTCCAATATCCATACTTTTGAATTTATGTGAAGAAATGACGTTTTATGGGTTCATTAATAGTTAAGCTAAACTACTGAATAAGAATTCCATACAAATATAGTAATTTAGAGGTATCCCTGTTGTATGTTTGCACATATCTTGTTCTTCTTAAAGGCGGGAACGCTTCGGTGGTTAGAGCGTCCGTCTCGAAATCGCGAGACCCCGGGACCAAACCGGAGAATTCCTACGACTTTAAAAATGGTACTTGCTGCTACCTGACTTGGCACTCAGCACTGAGAGGTTAGAGCAAGGTTGCCCCGATGTCAGTATAATATGATTGTGTGGGGTGTTATGTCTAGTGTCTTCAAATGACTCCTCGTCGTCATATGACTGAAAAATTAAGTACGACGTGAAACCCCAAGCATACCTACATTCTTAAATCCGCAGGGATAGCGTGCTAGCGCGGAAGAGTGAATGGGCTTCTCGTGAAGCACACTGTGAGTTCAAGCCAAGCTTACGCTGGCTTCCTCTCCGGTCGCACGTGGGAAGGCCTTCCTACAACTTGCAGATGATCGTCTCTTTCCCCGGGTTCTGTCTTCCTTCCACAATAGTCCTGGCCTCCGTCGTATAAGTGAACTATTTTTGAGTACCGCATATAAAAGACCAGTCAAATATATACAAATATATTTTAAATATCAACGCTAAAATCTGGTAAGTGAAATGTATAGTCTAAATTAACATACTGATATCTATATATGAACTAATGTTATGGTACAGAGCGAAATGTTGACCACAACAGGTGTATTTTAATCTGGAAGGTTTTACAATTATAATAACTACCACTGGATAAAAGGATCAAAAAATACCGCTTTGACGAACATCTATTCTATAAATTCCTTAATTCCTTTATGATCCCTTACAAAAACGACAAATAATTAGAATGTATTGTTCAAACACAAGACATGATGAATACTTATTTTATTCCTTTATTATACCAGAATCATAGTACAGTCAGAGAAATTTATTTAGTTATTTATAAGCCCAGCTCATGCTGTCTTCATCTGCGGCCGGAATGTCTGTCTGCAATGTCTGGGTCCCCCCCCGCCCCCCCCCCCCCGGCTCTGCTCGGTTTCGTCGTATAAGCGAAATATTCTTGAGTACGGTGTGAAACACCAATCGAATAAGTAAATACACCATAAATCTGACTACCATCGTATAAGTGAAAAATTCTTCAATATTGCGTTAAAAGAAGCAATTAAATAGAATCCAAAGATGCATGGAATATGCAAGGCGACGATGCACCGGCCTTTGGCAAGGTAATGACGAAGATTCCTACAAGTGACATAGATATGTACTCCATGCATATTTGTTGGCGTAGGCTTCTGGTCTTCAACGAACACTAGGCAGCGCAAAATCCAGTCAGCATGCATGGCACCACGAACAGTGAACGCGGGAGTATCCACAAATTCTCTGCCCAAGTGCTCCGAGAAAGAACATTATGTAATTAATACGTTCTGAGACTGACGTCACATCCGATGATTTCGCATATAAGTCTTAATAAAAACTTAAGTCAAAAATTATAATTATTTTTGGGAAAAAATTCTTGCGTTAGTCCTATGCACCATGTGTAGTGAAATTGCAATTCTGGGGCAGCATATAGAGTAAGAATAGAGCAGCGACGACAATATGATAGTTGGCAAATGGTCACACGAAACCTGTGGAATGTGGCCTGTTGTCAATTTACCTCAATCAGGGTTTTTTTCTAACGTTTATGTAAATGCATAATTACTAGCGAATTACACGTCTCTTATACCATCCAGGCTTAAGCAGAATTAGATTACAAAATGCAGTGATGTTAATTGCAATTCATTAGACGTCACTGATCAAGAATATGACCAGAACGTCACATTTAGCGTACCATAACATTAAAACTATGCTGCGGGGTTTTTTTTCTAATACTTTGTTTTCTGTTCCACAGAAACCATTTCCTCAGAACCTTTTTACCAGAATTCACGAAGCACAGAGGCTGTATTCAGTGATAAAGAGCAGTATGTTTTGCAGTCCGAAGGTGAAGTCGACAATTCGATCGGGAAGAGAATTAAACAAGAGCCGGTGGATGATGTAGCGTATGAATACCAGTGGAATTCAACATCAGTTGAGCCAAACTTCGTTTGTAAGGCGGAACCTTCGAAAGGAGATGATGGTACGTGTTTAAGAGAAGATTATGTCAGCGAAAATCGACTAATTACGGACCGTTCTTCAGATTCTTATCTACAAAAAATCGTTAAAAAAGAACCGCCTCCAAGTCCCGCGGTACAACCGACAAGGCGGCCTTTTGGATCTGCATCTCAAACGCTGCTTAGCTTGTTAGAGAAAGGCAGAGATGCGAGTGCTCTGACTTGTCGGAATACAGTCAGTAGCTCGTCTGTGTCATCGCCTAGCAAGGATACAAATGCATCCGGGATGACATTGGCCACCTTACTAACCAGGACCCAAAAGTTCACACCCGGCGCACTGACCTCTGGCACGGTCGTTAGTCACGTAAAGGGGTTCGGTAGCAGTTGTTCAGTTGGTGGTACAACAGGGCTCGCCTCTAGCCCAGATGGCGCTGAAAGTGGACATGGCGATGCCAGGGGTCTCACACGGCTTCGACGCCTCCTCCAAGGAGAAGATATCACTATACCACCGTTGGAGCCGTTCAAGAAAAGGTGTGAAGACCTTGAGACTGCTAGAATAGCCCTGAAACAATTCATCGCGAGACATTCACAACTAGACGAGATTGGGTACCATAGCGAATACAGGCCGGTAACTTTGTCAAGGGTCTTCACTTAAAATGCATTTTCTGTGACTACACGAGGACTATCCAAGAAGATAATAACTTCATTCTTCATGTGTTTGCACACGCGAGTAATGGTGAACTAGATCAGTACAATTCTGTATGTCCAAGATGCACTGTTGGCGATCTCCCCAGCACCGAGTTTGTCTGCCACGCGCTAAGCCACTGCATCGTTACAATGGTAGGACCAAAATCGTGATGACTTGAACACCGATCGGAACCCGTTATCCTATTTGAAGTATATCGTTAATATTTGCTAAAACTGAAAATTCGATGTATTATTGGAGTGGAATAAATGTAACAAATGTGGTTCATGTTTCCAGGGATAAATGCTGCTCTTAAATTTCACTTTTCCTGGAAACATAAGAAGCAAGGACACTTTATATCAACTTGTGTCAAGACTTTTTCTTCTTTTTGTCATTTATTTATTTCTTTATACATTTAGTATTATCATTATTTGTAGGTTAATGTTCCCTATATATGTATGAGAGAAACATACACCTGAGTTTTATGTAGGAGATTCAAAGTGAAAGACAAGTACATGGAGCGTAAAACTATTGATCACAATTAAGGTATCGTGCTAGAAGGTCTCCATCAGTGTTGAGATTTCATAGGATGTGTTCGGACCGCTCCGGTTTACTCCACCCATAGACCTGACCGCCGGCGTCGAAAATTGTTGAGTTGGGGGTTTTTGTGTGCAGGCTTGGTGTTATTGTTGACATTCTGTCATAAATTTACGACAGTTAACATTTGCTACCTCAAAACGTGAGTTAGCTCAAAGGCATTCTGATAAAAGGTCGCATAAGTAGAAAATGAATTTTGAAATCTAATCCAGCTTACCAGAAATGAGCATAGAAATGTGTGGTTCAGTGACCTAAAGCATTGGCTTCATGTGAGTCACAAAGCCGGCCACTGAAAGTCAATTGGTAAACAGTCGTAAATAATTAAACATATATCGTTAATACTCATTGTGTCCGTCCAGTTATCATTGTGCTATGATCTTTTACGATCGCTAAAGAGGACATCACTTTTTCTAACAATGCAGTGGATTATAGCATTTTGTAATACCCATTACCTCATTCTGGACTTGTTACCTGGAAAACTTGCCCCATGTTGGGGTACCGTAAAAAATTGCGTTTTTCTCTGGATGTTTCCTTTCTGTTTTTATTTATACTGACGACATTAGTTCATAACTACTAATGTCCCACTTTTAGAAAAAACAGATGTTTATATATAATCGAAAGGTGCGGCTATACCTTTTAAGATTCAACAAACAAATGATTCAAAATTATTTTGTAAATATGACCTTTTATACCTCCCTTTGAGAATAGTTAGAACTCTCCAATGAGGACATGTAAGTGGGAATACTGCGAAGTAAATTGTCCTTTTGTTAGACAAGTTCACATTATTGTTATCAAATTATTGTTTGTTTTGCACTCCGCCAGGAGAGATAATACCATGTTTGTTGTGCATCTGTCTGTCATTTCTGTGACTTAAGTTAAAGAACAGTTCTGTTTTTGCCTGTTGGTATCCTTTCATTTGTTTAATGCGCCAGGTGGCAAAATCTTTTTCAGACGACTTTGTTCGATATTCATCCAGTATGGAGAAGTGCCTAAGGCAGTTCATCAGAGTAAAAGTGATTATACATAAATTATGATATATGAAAGATATTAAGATTATGTATTTTTGTTATGTTCTTTGAATTTTGTCATATATCTCAGTATCGCCAAATTCAACCCTTTCTTCTCCATGATATACCAAAGCAATAGGAAGCGCTTATAGTATCAGAATGGTGCCTTATGTGATTAGACAGTAAAGAGAATGTTTACGAAGAACTTATACATAAATTATGTCGTTTCTTTCATTTTTATTTATTATACAATATCTAGAAGAATTTTGTATGAACATTGAAGTGCTTTATGAATAAATTCTATTGTTTTAAGTACACCAACCGTGTATGTAATAAAAATCGTGTTTGTGAACTTACTTCAAGCTATACAAATGCCGATTAATGAAATAAATACAGATTGCCTCATGGTAACACAGGACACTGTGAACCCCAAGATGCAGCCCTTGGGCGTAATGGACATGTCAGCGGAATTCCAGCGGGTTTAGTTTATTAATTTCCTTTGGAATTCCAAGCGAAATGGTTTATATTCATGGGTATACATTCAGCTATGACTTTCCAGCGGAATTTCACATGCATGGTTACACATTCAGCTATGACTTTTCAGCGGAATTCCACATGCATGGTTCCACATTCAGCTATGATTTTCCAGCGGAATTCCACATGCATGGGTATACATTCAGCTATGACTTTCCAGTGCAATTCCACATGCATGGATCCACATTCAGCTATGATTTACCAGCGGAATTCCACATGCATGGTTATATATTCAGCTATGATTTTTCAGTGGAATTCCATGTGCATGGTTATACATTCAGCTATGATTTTATAGGGGAATTCCACATGCGTCGTTATACATTCAGCTATGATTTTCCAGCGAAATTCCACATGCATGTTCGACATTCAGCTATGATTTACCAGCGGATTTCCACATGCATGGTTATACATTCAGCTATGATTTACCAGCGGATTTGATAGGGGAATTTCATATACATAGTTATACATTCAGTTATGATTTTCCAGCGGAATACCACATACATGGTTACACATTAAGCTATGATTATCCAGCGGAATTCTACATGCATGGTTATACATTCAGCTATGATTTTCCAGCGGAATTCTACATGCATGGTTATACATTCAGCTATGATTTTCCAGCGGAATTCCACATGCATGGTTATACATTCAGCTATGATTTTCCAGCGGAATTCCACTAGCATGAGTACACTTTCAGCAACGACTGTTCAGCGAAGTTCTACCTTCATTGTTATACATTCAGCCATGACTTGCATGAGTGTACTTTCAGCTATGACTTTTCCAGCAAAATTCCACATGCATTAGTAAATATTTAGCTATGATTTTCTTGGGGAATTCCTTATGTGCGAGTTTGTTTTCCACTGAATGGAACCATTCCAGCTGGAGATAATCCTGTATCTTACACATAAATGCCGTCCAGCTCATGCTGGCTTCCTCTCGGCCGGAAGGTCTGGCAGCAACCTGCAAATGGTTGAGGGTTTCCCCCGGGCTCTGCCCGGTTTCCTCCCACCATAATGCTTGCCGCCGTCGTATAAGTGAAATATTCTTGAGTACGGCGTAAAACGCCAATCAAATAAATAAATACACATAAATGAGCTAGTCCTTATCAAGAAATCTGACGTTTAACTAATACAAATTTGAAATACTGGACAGCAAAAAATATAAAAAGACATCGAATAGCAGAAATAAAAACGTTATTATTCTAATATATAAAAATTGTGTATACATAATACAGTCCATCATTCATTTCTTAAGGTGTGAACATGAAATTAATGTGACTCAGAAAACATATTTCATATTAAATATACATTTAGATGCATCGTGTGAGGTAAATAGGCTAAGTAGAGTAATACACATTGAGCTTCTGTCAGTGATTTGGTCCGCATCAATTGTTTAAAGAAATCCATGATTGAAAGACGCTTATGAACAGTGTTCATGTTAACGGAATTCAGGTACGGTTATATTTCAGAACTGACACTGAGACTGGACGGATTCCTTATAAACATTTGATCTCGATCAGGGATAAATGCTCAATACATATACATCTGAACTTATTGATTGAAAGAAATTTTTGTAAGCTTAAATACACATTGGAGGAAATAAGTATTAATCAAAGATTGTGGCAGTCAGTCAGAAAAATAATTATTTCGATCAAAAAAGACTTTCAATCATTCTCTTATGGTGATCATCTGGTTTGCAAGACTTTCAATCATATCCATATGCGATGGTAAGTTTTAAGGGAGAAATGTCGACAGACAGTCATGGTTACACTCAAAAAATAATCCGTTAATTTTAACAGAAAGTTTGCTGTCTGAGTGATGTTAAAAGGTATTCTGTTATTATAACATAATGCACAGTCAAATTCAATGTAATATTCTCTTACTCTAATATTATATTTATGCTGACTTAATATATTGATATGTGTGCTATATTTAGCAAAATAATATGCAATGGTAACAGAATACATTCTAGCATCGCAACAGACTTTCTGTTCAATGAATTGCCTTTTGAGAGTACAATCAGCAACATGCAAGTTTTGTTATTACAATTCAGTGGGTGATATTTGACCACTTTCATTGTCCACAAGGTGTAAAATTGTCCGCTCTGCTTCATACATTGGATTCAATTGTAAATATCGAGGCACGTCCGCTGACTAAGGAATGTTGTGACCTATCAGACGGATTTCCAAGAGACAAGGTATCCATTCTTGATAACTTCCCGTATGATAAACTTCCAAGGCTTGAGTTCGTCTGTTGAGAAAAAGTTAACATGTAGAACAGGAATACAGCATTACTCTACCGTAATATACCTTACATATATACAGCTCTGAATACCTCTACCTTTGCTTACACTCCGGAGTGCACGCAAAGGTAGAGATATTCAGAGCCAACACATATACAGTGCTGCCAATATTAAATATCTCGAATACTGACCAAGAATAGAAAGTACCGCTAAAATGCAAATAATCTACCTCAAGAATCCTCGATGATTCAGATACATTGACGAAGCCTAGATTTGTAAGACCGTTGTTAGCGTCTTCGAAATTGGGGTCCACCACGAATCCGGGCACGTGATGAACTAACCGCCGATGCTTCACCAAGGCTGGGCCCCAGTAGCGAGTTGGTGTTGTCAAATAGGAGAGTTTCTGCAAGGTAAATCCAAATGATGTTAATATTAATGCCCATTAGTCTGCCGTTCTGTATTTACTACGTGTCAGTTAAGAATAGAGTGCATCCAGGCGGATTCATCATTACTTATGTCACCTGGATTTATATAGATGAATAAGGTCGTTCACTGATTGAGCATCAGGTTAATTGACCTTCTGCTGCATAGCTGCTGCTTAGAAATGGTAAATTCATTCATCAATAGACTGTGGTCTCTAAATTACATTATATACAGAGTGCTTAGCCCTAAAGGCTTCTTCGTTTCAGTAAGAACAAACCTTTCCCAGCAACAAATATACACACAGATTTGTTCAATTTTAAAAAACGATAAATTATGTTTGAAAAGATGATTTTCATGGAGTCTGTTGGTTGCGACGTTGTATACATTCATGGATTTGCATCGCTTCTCAAAGACGTTCTGTCATCACAAATTTTTGACGAGACATACTTTCCTGGGAAACACTTTTTTTGACCTCTATTTCAAATGATTTTCATAAATTTTAAAATCCTTACATTTCACATTTTCCTCCCTGCTTCGCATTTAGGATGAAGTTGAGCCAATGCATATCAGAGTAGTATATAGGCCCCCTAATTACCAGCGTATACTTAAAAACGATCTCACCTGTTTCAAGGTATCCATATAGCTGGCCTTATTCACCTTGTACAGTATGTATACAGGAATAGGTACAATAGGCAAGAGGGAGAGAATCCAGGCAAACACTTCCGCTCCGATTGGATAGAAGTAGTCGTCGCCGTATTTCGGTTTGGAATAATCCGCCCAGGCGAATATGAGTATTCCCTGAAACATAGATTAATGACCATTCGTAAGTGGAAAATAGTTTTATTCTTATAAAATTTCTGAACGTGCAGATGTTTATAGTTGTAATAAGTGTAATGAAACCCTGCAAGTAAATGATTTTCACATATAAATGAAATTGCTATTATCTTTTTTGGCTTTTGTCTGTATTATATTACATGCTTACCACAATAATGACTGGACTAAATATAGCCCAGCAGATAAGCCAGTATAGCGACGGTCTTTTCCCAGTCATAACCGAAATGTCATCGAGGAACCGGCGCCCACCTGAAAAACATGCAGACCAGTATTAGATGTTAGATATAGGTATAACTATGAAATTAGGGGCATATTGGCTACTCCAGTTCAAAACCTGGAAGATCCTAAGGTTTGCATTAGTCTGGCTTGCACCTATAATGTGGCAAGAAATGAGGCATCAGTATTCACGAGGGTCTTGATGACAATAAGCGGTCGTCATTTGCTCAGCTTAACGTGTCTTCTTTACACATAAAACTGATCAGCTATGTCGTTACACAAAAATCAAATAAATAAATAAATCTAAACAAATTGAGGATGTATGATTCAGGCCAATCCAATAATCGATTTCGAATGTTGATGTTATCTGTGATAGATTCATTCCTATACATATTTAAGCCGTTTTGGTCTCGTGTCCAGACGACATCTTAAACATAACTCGCCATGCACTTACCTGTACTATCATATTTACAGCTATACCAACAATAAGCAATGTACAACTCACCATAGATGTAGCATATGACGAGCGCCTCTACTAGGCATACAATCGGAAGGGACCAGGCCCCTATGAACTGGTCCATCAGCTGGAGTATATAAACACCACCCTGAAGAATAATGTTTAATGTATATACACGCATATACTAAAATATGTTAAAATACGTTAAAGAAAACAGTAAGTACACTGATGCAAACTTGAAGAAACTTGAAACGTTTCTCAAATAAACTTCTTTAAACTTTAAACATGACTTGAATAGTTTTGTCTTTGGAATGATATAGATAACTCTCATCGGGGTCTTACGACAAAGGAACTTGCGAATCTGTATGTTTTCAATTTGCCATTGGTGTTTGCAGAACAACACCAAATCATAGCTTAATTTGATTTAAAAACTAAGTTGTACCACGGCACTGTTGTATAGAATTCTATACTCAAGACGAAGGGGCATCGATCGAACTTTCTACTTGTTGACTATCTTACTCATAGTATAGAACTTGCATGACATTGCTGATTTCATAAATTATTCCTTGGCTTTTAGGTTAGACCTCATTTACCTAAAGGAACACAGAACGATAAAATGTTTCAATGTAGACATGTTGCATAAAGAAATACCGGTAAACCAAATTACCCTTGTTGTAACCGGAAGGCCAAGAAAGAATTCCACTATGCAGATTGCGAGCACCATGTGTGTCTTTCTGGATCGGAGGTGAGGAAATTGGTCTATCATCCCCGTCAAAACCGTTTCCACAGTGGTGAACTAAATACAGATACGGGTAACCGAGAATCAGATATATGTATTCCACTGCATTGATATCCTTGTGTGGATGTAAAAATGCATGAGATGTTTCACGTAAGACAATTTCACGATTATCCATGAAATATCTCATCTCTCAAAAACGGTAACATTTAACAGGAAATCCCCTTTTTACCCTTGCTTACAAAGATTTTAACCAGTGTTTTAATTCTTTGACATAATCTAGTATAGTCACAAAGTCTTGTGTCCCAGATAAATTTTGTTCAGCCCATTCGGCTTAGAATATATTTGGCTTCAGCCGTCTGTAAGAACCATTGTATCAAGAAACCTTTTCTTCCACTGATTAATTAAGGTAAACCCAAAAACGCGACACTCATATTGACACATGACTTTGGCACTTTATTTGTCATCCTAAGGAGATGCTCATAGGTAATAACTAGTCAATATAAGCCTTTTTCGGAGTTACATTACTCGTGCAATGTTACAAGGATACAGGCTATCCTGGCACTCTTAAGGAGACCATTAACAACTTACCTGACTGTCCAGCCCAAGTGTGATGAGCATGAAGAAGAAGAGTATGGCCCAGACTGTGGGCGCTGGGAGTTGGCTAACAGCTTCTGGGTAAACCACAAAGGCCAACCCGGGACCTGTGAATACAAGGTACTAATTACAAGGAATATACATATAAGTAATTACCCAGCCTACTACCGAAAGAGAAAAAGGTTCTGACATAAACAGCTACCAGACTAACGGCACAGAATACAGCAGAATACCATAGTGTTTATATTAGGACAGCGGAATCACAGCGTGCACCCTTAGAATTTGATCAAAAATAGGTAATCTTATATCTGATGTAGCTGGATTTGAACTAGACATCACATTATGTAAATATGTCTACGTAAAACATCTGAAATCAAACTTCATTCAAATAAGCTTGTTAATAAGCGAAGAAGTAATAGCTCCGTTCGTGCTCGTCAGCCACGGTATCGTATCACCATGATACGTTCACGGTATCGCGTTCACAATCACCATGACAGGCGTGTCTATAAGGCCAATAAGACTCGGCCTAGAGATAGGCATATGTTACCTTTAGAAACGCATTTTTTGTATATCTGTCAATGAATTAAAAACGTTATATTCAGAAAATGGTTGTATTCTGTTTTTAAAATATCACAAGATTGATTGCAGTTTGCTAACCATCTGTAGCCACCTCTTCTACATCCTTCCCAAGTTTTCCTGCCATGTGTCCAAGGTAAGCAAATATCACAAATCCGGCAAAAAAACTTGTAAGGCAACCACCAATAGAGACTATCAAAGCATCCCTGTAAATAAACATATCCTATTAACAATCAAACAGAAAAATGTTTTTGACATCTTATTAACAGTCGCCCAAGTCAATGCATGTATTTATCTAAATGATTTAAAAAAAAAAAAACTAAAAACAAATCTTGGTTTTTGTTTTTTTAGCACGATCATATGCCTTTGTGGCAAAAGCGCTGACCGTTTGCGGATAGGCGATACATCCATATAAAATGCTTTGATGCTTAATTGTACGTAAAATCGCCATAAAAAAGACAAAGGCATAAAAACGACAAAAACACATAACATTAATATACCTACTTCAGTGTGTTGTTATGAAACCTATTGTAGCTGGCAAGAGCATGTAGTCCACCCCAACCCATACCCATGGAGTAGAATATCTGGTTAGCGGCAAAGCGCCACACCTGCGTAAGGAGAGTACCAGGATAGGTTCATAAGACGGGGCTTTTCAAACTCGTATCATAAAATAAAAAAAAAGAAATAGAGTAACAACCATGACAGTGACAAAAGTAACATAGCACATAATTCTTCTTCGATAGATATAAGATAAAATTATAATAAAACTCTCGAGACAATAATCCCCATACCATCTTCTAAAATAACGTTCAAAACAAAGCATCCAAGAACTAAGAAAGTATATAAAGTAAGAAATTAGACAATAGTGGAAGCTCACGAATAAATTCATGATCTTACATTAGCGTCCAACAGCTTTTCAAACTTTGGGATGATATAAAACCTGATTCCATCAATGGCGTTATCGAGTGTCAAGCCTCGAATTAGGAGGATCAGAAGCACAACATAAGGAAACAGAGCTGTGAAATACACCACCTAAAACAAAGGAGAGACTTTTGCTGTTAAAATGTGACAAAACTTTATTATTTGTATTAAACTTTATGAACACGTCATTTTGTTCAGCTTTGGATATAAATATAAATTACGTGTCCAAAATCGCGTGCATTACCAACTGTGTAATGTATACCGTCCATAATAATTTAGAATAACAAACGTGTGCACAAATTCTTAAAACTATATACAGGGGAGAAAACAAACAGGGAAGTTCTTGCTCGGTAATGCAAGAATCTGTTGGCAGGATATTTGTAATTAGTATACGGTCATTTTGACTTGGAGGAAACATGCGGCACAACCGTAGCCATGGCCTAAGTTGTTGGACATCAGTTTAATTTTGCACACGTTAGTCGTTATTTTATTCATTTGTAGAGGGGATAGTTAAAAACATTTCTTAATCTATGCGTTGCTTATTATAAGGTGGTTAAAACTCGAACTCGCTAAAAACAGTGGAGTTGAGATTACAAATACAGTGGATTAGCCTCACACTATCCATTTACGAAGTTCAAGCGTTCAAACACGCCATGAAGAACAGCATACATTATAAACGCCATTTTCGTAAGTACTTTGAGCTCAAGCCAACGTTCGAATAACAGGGCGCAATAGCCATCAATTGTGTTAGAAACATACCTTTCCCGTAGTTTTTATGCCCTTCATTAAACAGAAAAAGCAAATAACCCAGGCCAGAAGAAGGTTGAGCACCAGAGCCCACTGCGGGTTTCCAATGTCGTGAATCCCTGTACTTTTGTGAAGTACATAATTACTGAAAAAATGCCGTTACAGACTGTTGATACATTGCTTCATTTTACAGTTTGTCACGATGTTCTCTAAATTCGCGTTAAGAGAAAAAAATGTTTTGTATTTGACATTATCCTAATGTTTATATAGGTGAATGAATCGTCCATCTTGCAAGCACAAAACCAATGACTGCAAAAAGAGCATCAGAGACCTTTAGCCAGAAGTTAGAAGTCCAACTTCGAAGAAGAATAGGTAAACTTTTCAAAATTTGAAGTTAGAACTTACATTTTTTAAAAGGTCTCTTTTGACTTGATAAATGTCATAAAACGGATTCAAGGCTTCGTTCAGAGTAAATCCAGAACTCTATCCAGACAAAAATGTTTTATTAAACTTTTAGCACGATGCTTAACTTGATCAAACAGAAGAACTGATTATTCACAAGCCACTTTGTGTGTCCACATAAACGTTATTATTCGATTTAGCTGTCTACAAAAGACATGGTTAACATAAAACGTACTTCCAGTATTCCTCTGTAGGCAAAATACGTTTCAATCCCGTGATGTTGGTAAACACTGTGTCGTTCCATAGACCAATTCTTTGCGTCTGATTATAGCATGTTCCGTTCTTAAAACTTGTGAATTTAGTGCAATCAACTATCGGCAGTTTGTGCAAACAGACTGAAAAAGAAGTAAATATAACTGTCAATTACGACGACATTTATATTTTTATAACTCCTGTCTAATTCATTCTAGATAGGTACAGTTCTGAAAAACAAATAAAATACACAGGCCATTCGCGATACTAGTATGCAAGTAGGGGATTTTGGTCCTGGTTTTAAAGATTTGTTCAGGGATCAGTACAATAAAAAAAGAAACTACGAGATTTGATTTGGAGGTATAATCCATGCTATTTCAATTATGCTGAATTTATTTAGCTATCTGTTTGGGTGGTGTTTATCGCCATACTCTAAAAATAACCAGTTATATGCCTGTATGTTGGCGGTCATGGTTGTGGTTGATCCTTATATACAGATCTCATGACTTAAAGCTTTAGTCAGATACAGTATGGTGGCAATATGGAAAACGAAAACTAATTACTTAAATGGAATCTACATATTACATATGTAAACGTCAGAATGCTTTACGTGTTTTTATCTTCATTCATCTCGATCTCACAGGCATGCACGTATATATATTGCTTCTCTCTGGGCGTGAGAATAGTAAATTGAGACATAAGAGCAAAACCCATAAATAATTAGATGTTTGCCAGCATATCTATAAACGGCTCCAATTCCTGCAGACTTGTGCTCCGGATTTAATGATTACATATTCTGTAAAGGATAGGCAGGTATACTGAAAGGGAAATCAAGATTGTCTAGTATCATCCCGATCTTACTATGTGACGATGTTCTCCTGCAAAATTATTAATTAACACGCTGTTCTCCTACTTTACCGTAAACTCTACATGCAATCGGATTTTCGATATCTGTTTATTCAGTCAAAGAACAGACTATACTCGACCACACGGCAATCTACATGCAAATTTTAAGTGAAGTGGAAACAATTTTAAGGACTACAAAAACAAGAAAGATCTTCTGAATAAAAGCCGGCTATGTATTATTTGCACATTACAGTTTTATGCGGCAGTTTTTAGGTTTGTGAGCAATGTATACAAAGTAAACATGCCTATACCATATGAGAGCACGCGTGGTCATCATTTATAAAGACCTGATGACGCAGTCTTTATACATTTATTGTCTAAGCCCCAAAGACTTATTGAAAACCTTGTGGGGGGAAAATGACAGTTGAAAATGGTTGGTGAGGATGAAAATACAAGTTTCTATTGCTGCTGTGGTTCCGAAATTCATAGATTCATAACTTACACTGTTGCATGAAATTAATCACATGATATCATGCAAGACCACATTTGTCCCTTTTTCTTCTTCCTGCCGCGGAATTTGCGACTTTGAGAAACCTGTGAGTTTTTATATCGAAATGGATTTTCACCTGTTTTTAAGTTGGCCGAATTAAAATAATGATGGACGTAAATCATAATAAGAGCATCTGGAAACTTCAAAGGGTTTTAAACACCTATAAAGGTACTATTCGCGCGAAGTGCTTGCGCCATATTTATATAGCCTATATATGTAGTCACATTGTCAGGCGCCCAGAATCAAAGGAAGCACAATCTTCACGCATTGGCCAATCACAGCATGCTACATCATGCCTGACCAATATCATATACTCACGTTTGGAGTTCCAGGCATTTTCACATGATATCCATGGTAACTGACTCGTAAATGAGGCGAATAGATAAAACTGGGCCCAAGCAATGATCATGTTGTAATATATAGTGACAAATCCGGATATGATCATCATGGCTATACCCACGCCTGAAACATATGTGATATGAACAATTGAATAAATACACTTATAAAAACTACTCGTAATAATTCATCAGTTTGATCAATTAAAATGAACAATCTGTCGATGTTTACATTAAGAGATTTATGTAACATCACAAGTCTGATCTAGCAATACTCGCGTTCGCTTTATAAATTTACGTATCGTCCATGCAGACAATGTGCATTTTCTAAATGGTGCTAAGTTAAACACTGCTGGTCTAACCTCTACCGAAATTAATTCAGTCGTGTTTGTTTATGGGACATAAACTTTCAAGAAAAGAAAGGCACAGGCAATAAAATAATACACGGTACCTTTAAACAGTGGTGCAAACTGCCAGCATGTCATTGGTCCGTTACTGCAGAATTGAGCTAGGCTGATCTCTAAGAAGAACATGGGAATGCCGACGAAAAGAAGGCAAATGGTATAGGGTATCAGGAAAGCCCCGCCTCCGTTCTGATAACACAGATAAGGAAACCGCCAGACATTGCCCAGGCCCACTGAAAACCCCAGCATAGCCAGCACGAAGTCACAGCGTCCGGTCCAGTTTCCACGTTCTTCGTTTTCGTCCACGCCATAGATAGGCTTCCTGTCATTATCTGTTGTCTGTAACCAATATGTATATTTTTTCATTCTTTTATACATTATTGCCACACGGAAGCCTATAGAGAACTGCAGGATATATGCAGATGCCAATACATACAAGATTTCGTACACTAACCTTGAGTCATTCAATTCGTATTTTCCCTTCGGAGCATTACTTAAGAGTTTACATTTAATACAGGGATAAACAACAAAACAGGGGGCTGTATGGACATTATTTTATGATAAGAATTTATCATATGGCCATGGTGCTAGGAGGCTTGTAATTTGCTACTATTTAAGCATTTGCGTGAAACGTTAGACTTAAACTCTCAAGGAGGTGAATTGACAAGACTATATTTCACTGGTTACGTGTGGTGGCAAAAACTCTGTGCTGTAAGTCTTTAATTATATTATCTTTGTCCGTATATACATGTATGTCATTTAGGTTGAAAAAGTCGTAGAGCTGTTCGGCTACTTCATTGGCTATTTGTTTCCATCGGGTTTTGGTAGGTATCCTTCATTTGTCGCAACCTTCCCTTGCACATTCGACTTTAATCCTGTTTTTCGATGCAGGACTAAATAGCATTACATGGGAATACAATCAAACTTGAAGGACCGTCTGATTTACCTGTGATCCTTCAGTCGTGAAGTCCGGTGTTTCCTTGCCCTGAAGGTCTAACTGTGGTCCGTCGTCCACCTTTGGGCTAATGGCCTCCAGGTCGTCATACTGATGACCCCCGAGGAGACCAGACGGCCCTCGCTCTATACGCTGCAACAAAAAGGTGACATTAATTAAGGTTTTTCAGGTACGAATATGACGAACGTCTGGTTTATGAGCGGAAGGAATATAACAGATCTCAAATAGGAATCACCGCATATATGGTCAGGTAAGCGATCGAACGTTCTTAGGTAAAGATTTTATGACCTACATTAAATACACATAATACATTCCTTATATAGCTAACCAGGATCACTTGATCAAATCCATAACAATGTCTTCTCCCATATATACGAAATATGCGGAGAGAAAATGCGAAGGAAATGTTCTGAAACCCGTATAGACGATTTCCTCAGAAATTTTGAATACTTCGGTAATAGATATATAACGACAACTACATAGATATACTTCAGAGCATATATTATGCCAGGAGGGGCCGGGCCTATGATGTGTCAAACCGGAGCAAAGAACAGACAAATCATAACGTGCAAAATTGATGCAGCTGGCATCCCCACAATGTATATATCTAAGTGCTGTACACACGTTATCTGCATTACAGTATGTGGTACATGATAGGTAAATGCGCATATAGATTTATGCTGGTCTGTTGCTTCAGTGTTCTATAGTAGGATAAAAATGCCCGAGGCAAGCACATAACTCATGTGTGTATGCCTATGTTATTTGAAAACCTTTTGATCTTTTCTGTGTGGCTTTTGTACACGGGCATATGCTGTATAATAATCGCTTCCGTATATAGGCCTCTGGATGTCAACAAGATTTCTTCCAGTCTTCGTGGATCATACAAACATACATATCCCTATGTGTACAGATCTCTGTATGTCCACCAATGGTTGTTCATGTCTGTATTTTCTGCAGAATCTGTGTATACACATATATTTGATGTTTCTATATTCGTTTCAGTCAACTGAATAATAATCTCTCATCTGACGCTATAAGTAAATATGAGGTAGATTTTAGGAATATCTCTAGCTTAACTTACAAGTACAAATTTGAATGTAACATAATGTTCTGTTAAATACCCAAATTCATTATTTAAACAGTTATTGGGTATAATTGTCTCTAGTGAGAATTGGAGGAAAAAATATAACAGGAGGTATTTGAACAGAATATTAATATTTCCGTATTCAGTACTACATTGCATGGCCTACCTTATGGTCGTTAGAGCATGGAATGCTGAACGGAACCTGAATAATTTCCATTTTATATAATGTTATATTAATGGAGGAAGCAGAATGAACGCAGCATCTAATCCATAGTCTTAGTCTATACACTATTTATGCTATAGATAAGTTACTCTCAACCTCTAGGCATATCAAACAGTAACTTTTTATATGATTTTGCCATAGTGCAATTGTAAATGTATTTTGGACACAGTAATGTGTTCCCTGATTTGCAGCTAATGCTCTTCCTAGACATGTCTTCTCTGCGTACGACGAGTTTATTGAGAATTTATTTTCAGGAAATGTCTGTATAGCATGACTGATCAGTAAGAAGGCCTAGATACACTGAGCCTATAGGTAACGCCTGTACCGCCCGCAGACAGACCTATGCACCATCGGGGCAACAAGTAACAAGACCTCCGGAATAGCTGGGGTTACTTACTTTCATAAGCATGTCACTAAAATATATGTTTCTGTGTACCTGGGCCCATTTACACGAAGCCCTCTTAACGTTAAGAGCACATAACTACCATGACAACCAGTAGTGTAGGCATTACATTACGAGCGCTGAGTGCAAGTATGCTTGAAGCGGCAGAGAGCATTACTCTTAAGTATGTGAAGGATATGCTCCCTTAGAATATTTCTTTTTGTAATTCAATATATCCATACTTACCCGTGTAATTGCTAGAGAAAAGGCACGACTTGTATACGCCCTACATAGCTGCATTTACATACGTAGGTATCAGTGTCTTGAGTTAAAATTGCCCAGATGTTTCTTTCAGCACAACCTTTACACGAGATTGCCCACGAAACCTTTGTCAGTTTTGTTATGGGTGTGCATGGGCAAAAGACTGGGTTTCTGCAAAATGCTTTTCCCTTAAAACAACTTCGTTTTAGGCCTACAAAGCATTAATATTAATGAATGTATTGTTATTGTATTCGCAAACTCCCCATGACAATAACATGTACTTTATAAGAAACTATTTACTTCAATACTTTTGAGCCAGATCGCATTGTTTTATCGAAATGCATGAATAATACAAATTAACCATGCAATGAGACCAATAAGCAGGCTTAATTTAGCTATAGTTTGTATGTAGTCTATACACCATCTAGGTTTCTTACCCATTATTTTTATATATGTGTTTTATTAAATTGATATTAGTGACATGATTGTTTGAACATTCGACAATAGTATATATTTGTATGTAAAAGTAATCATGTAAGCACGAACACCTGCAGCCTAGATACTTTGATGAAGAGAACTGTCTCCGAGAATCCAGGAAACACATGTATAACTTCTTACACGATTGTACCATTGTCCTCCAGGCATTTCTTACAAATTTTGACACATACGTGTACATTGGTTGACTTGTTTGGGATATGCATTTCCTCGTGCAATGTATATATGCAATATGTACACTGTTCGTCAAGCGTACATGTACACGGTGAATTTGTGTGATTAAAAAAATAGCTAAATAAAAAACGTGGGTTATCAAGCGTGAACTCACCCAGGTATTTATAAAAAAAACTTGTCATTGGTTATGTCGGTGTGTTGACGTTACCTGTACATGAAAAACACTCCTCTAACACCGATGAGAAAAGTGTCTTCGTTCGAATACCAGAACTTCCCGCAAGAAGTATACATACAAATGAGCCTTACCATACACTTACTGCAGGTTAGTACCTGTACAGTTAGTACCAGGTATTCTGGTACATTAAGACCTGGCAACAGTGGTCATGTAATATACATGTATAAGTTTGAAACTATTGTGTTCGTTATGGGTTATACAGGCGTACATATATGTGTAGTTTCACCATAACACGCGCGTGCCAAGAACGGCCATCAGCTGTCATGGCCTGTGTCATGATCGCGAACCCATAAGTCGATACACCTTATGCTATATAAATACCTTGCTATCCATAGAGAATCATCTTTTACCCTCGAGTGTACTGTGTATTGGCTACACGCGTATGAGAAGATGGCCGGTATGCTCGAAACCACAAACTGGACAGTACGGGCTGTGCTAGATTTGGACTCGCACAGGTGATCACACGTCAGTAGGAAGATTTCGCGGAAATTTAACTGTATACCTCTTCCAGTAGGGCAAGCTTTTCCACCGTAAACCAGTTCGTGGACAATATATTGTGTAAAGCTGGTACTCACCTGTCTGACGCGGTTCCACATCAGTGATTCCCCGTCCAGGTGAGAAAGGCCCGTAACTGTGAACAGGAATTCTTAACTAGATCTTTTGTATCTTTGTCCTATAATCGAATGAAGTCGGCCAACCATCCTCCACAACCCACCCCCACTCCACCCATCCCCTTTTCCTCTGACCAGCGTATAAAGCCGCCCCTTATCCTATATCCATCGCATGAAGTCACTATTTGTCCGTCATATAAAGTCTCCTCTCAGCCTCTATCATATAAACTCGCATCTTTGCAATATCGTATCATCCATCGTATCTATGCGTAGACATTCGTATATATCAGTCGTCAATCAATATGGGAGGCCTCCGTGGCTCAGTCGGTTAGCGCGCTAGCGCAGAGTAATGACCCTGGAGTCTCTCACCAATGCGGTCGCTGTGAGTTCAAGTCCAGCTCATGCTGGCTTCCTCTCCGGCCGTAGGTTGGAAGGTCTGTCATCAACCTGCGGATGGTCGTGGGTATCCCCCGGGCTCTGCCCGGTTTCCTCCCACCATAATGCTGGCTGCCGTCGTATTAAGTGAAATATTCTTGAGTACGGCGTAAAACACCAATCAAATCAATAAATAAATAAATCAATATGGACGTTCCATGCCAGTTCCCCAAACGACGTACGAAACAAACCAACAAAGAACTAAGAAAGTATACAAAGTACGAAATTAGGACGGAATCATTCAAACAATCCGCTAACAGTTTTCAATGATGTTGGAAAGGCGCCGTTTAAGTTCATATATTCAACTTGGCAAGCTAATTCAAAACGATGAATATAGTACCTCAAGCCCGAGGTTAAACGGAATTAGACACATTCGTGTAGCAGACCCTAAACGCTCTGTCCATATTTACTTACAACAGAAGATATACGCATTGTACAACTTAAATTCAAAGACATCATTAGTCCCAATATGGTCAGAAAACGCCCCAGCAGATTCCAATGCTTTAAATGCATTTTACTAGGTCGAAGGCGTGTGATGGAATAACCTTGACACACTAGTTTTTGCAATAATAACGTGTAACGTTGATTGAAATCGTCACATAACACACATGAGCTAACAAATGCTACAAGGCGAGACATTTACAGGACCATTCGGTGTAATGGTGTCCAAGTAAGGATAATTTACCATGCCAAATTTGAAACTATCCCTTTTGTCGTAAAGTCTGCGAGAGAGGAAACGGTTTCTGTATTTGTACAAATATAGTTCCAGATCAAGAGAGTCTCCCTATGCCACTGTCCCTCGTATGAAGCTGCCCCTTTGCCTCTGCCCATCGTCGAAAAAGACATTCGTACACCAGCCATCAAGCTTGATGGACATTTTAGGTCAATAATCGCACGGCCAATTGTAAAAAAAGACGTACAGCACAAATTACCAAAGAACTAAGAAAGTACCCTTATATAAAAAGCGTAAATAGAGTGGAATCATACAAAGAGAAGTAGTCACGAGTTTCCACTGAAGCTGTCCTAGGCATCTCTAACAGAGTATAGTTTCACTGACATAACAAATTAGACATGTACATGAACTGCTTTCAAGGAACCTGTGAAATTTTACAGACGCAAATGTCTCTTAAGCGATATGAGAAGATGGCAGGAATTGTTCAGTCACTAAATGCGGCAAATTTTTATAAATTCTGTTATCAGGCAGCATGCAGTATATATTTCTGCTATGCTGTTCAATACTGAAATAATCGAGTTGAAATGGAAATATCTCTGTGAAAATTAATCATGGGACTGGAAGGTCTAACTCGACTAACAGTACCCTAAAGCATAATCTCCCGCTCTCGTTATAGGCCATTTGGAACTGGAGGTTCGTTAAAGGGAAATGACATGTAATAAATGATTTGGATTAAGGAGAATAAATCGCTTGAAAGGCTGATGTCAAAGGATAGAAACACAGCTTATGGACGGGGGACCGTGCTTGTACGGAGAAGTATAAATTGATTTTAAAAAAAAGATTTAAAATAAACCTTGAAAAGAACTGTCAGATCATGGCTTCTGTCAAAACTTTTTAAAAGATGTATATATATCCAAGCCAAGACAACCCCTGCAAAACACAAACAATTCCCCAAGTATAATGTAACATGAGTGGAATAATACATATAATTCATTGTCAGTCGAGTAAAAGGATCTAGTACGGTATGGCGAAGAATTTGTCCCGGAGAGGTACGATAAGATAGTTCAAATTTCATAATCCCTGCAAAATTCCGTAATTTTCAAACCAGAAGTATAAATCTTGGTCGAAGCACCCATAAATTTTACATGGCCATAAAAGAGATGGTTGCTTAGCAATAACCCGACAAAAACGCACTCTCGATTTAAAACGCCAATTTTTCGTTCAAACGAGACACTCTGTTTTTAATTTATGGAAAAAAAAAGGGTTATGAAGATCAACGTTAATCAGAAAAATATCTTTACTGAAACTTTCGTGTGTGTATTTCTACTTGTGGTCAAAGTTCCGATCAGTTTTGTCATATTTTGGCACGTTTAAAATACGTATTTCTGCCTTATTCTCTCAGCGATCCTCCATAGTACAATAAACAAACGAAGTCGCTGTTGAAAACAGAGTGCACCTCAGGGAAGAATTCGAACCTTTGTGGCACTCTGTTGTTAGTTTTTTGTAAGTAAAGATAAAGAGGTCTTGCATTAAGAAATTATACTGTATTAAAATATGGTATTACGGCATATTTGTCAACTATAGCGAAATCATACGTGAATCCTCGTTGAGAGCTATCGTCAACATGATCACGTTATGCGTAGCGGAAGTATAAGGCTGACAGTTACATTTATTATGTATTTATTTAATTGATTGGTTCATAACTCCGTGCTCAAGAATTTTTGAGAAAGCTACATTTGTGGTGCAGTGGTTTTCACAATTCTACAGTGCCTAATGTAAAAAAAAGATCTTTCAGAGTCACTAGAGCCGGAAGAGTAAACAGAAAACGAAAAAAGCAGTAGCCTTACCGTGTGTAAGTACCTGTCACTCACAGCTATACATAGTCATTTTCGCTGCTTGAGGTGAACAGTTTCTTTCACTGGGGTGGGGGGGGAATTCTCGGCTTTACCATACCTTTGTCATTGTTGGGGAGAGGGGACGGGGGGGGGGGGGGCATCTGCACATGCTCACACAAATCTGTCGAGTTCAGCAGCTTTGCTTGTGCGAAACTCATGAATTGTCCCATACATACCAACCTGGTAAACAGTAGGTTTACTGAAAGCGCAAGTCTGGAGCTCCAAAACAGAAAAACTGGCTCTCAATATGAGCCTGCTACTAAAACGGGGATTTCTGTGTGAAACAGTTTCACTTGTATTGTGCTAGCACCGTTCAAGGTTGCCATGTGTTTGTGAGTGCGGACAGACGAAGACAAAACAGTGGGAATGAAAATATAAACGATTTAAATGGCAGTTTTATTTAATTTGTTTCCAACTAACAGCCATTACGATGTATTCGTGGGTATTATACCTAGAGTATCGTTTTATTCATATCTGTATAACTAGACTGGTGAAGATGACAGCACTGAATTGGTTCAAGAAAATACTCATTGGATACAACACATGAAAAATAATGCAATCTACTCGACAATATTAGACTCGCGTTTCTTGTACAATATCTTGAAACACAGAATGTCAGATTCACAAACGAAAAGATTCCCGAAAAAAAAAAATTTCCCCTTAAAATGTTCTTAGATCAGCTCACATATGTATTTAGTACAAATCTATCATATTAGCCTATAGCCGACGTACTTAATCGTTGAGACTAAGTATTATTCACGTTTTGCTACATTCCGATTCGGCGCTAAAACAGACAACATTTTACACCCAGACATTTTATGAATTATGCGACCGAAATGCAACCCCAGTACATTTTCAAGCCTCCTTTGAGTTGAATGACCAATAAATGCTTAACAGTGAAATTACCTTTCCTGGGTCACATAGAAGGAAAATTTCAGCAAACAACCCATACTCTTAGTGACTGAAACAGTAGTATTAATACCTTTTCACGATTTAATAACAATGAATTAGCCAGATTACCTTTCCAGGGTTATTTATAAGAGAATTAAGGGTAAATGATACCAGCTCTAATTGACTGAAACAGCTAACTCAATTGAATTTAGCCGTCAATTTACACCAAATTATAAGAACAGTTTTAATTAATAGTGTTACTCTGCAGGTTTTAACATAACACAAACTGTTCACTTTTATTGTATTTATTTCACCAAATACACTTCGAATTAATTTACATTCATGAGATTTATATAGTAAGCTAATCATATAAGACAACAATGAAAAATGATAAAGCTTTGCTGATCTTGTACTTTTTTCAAGCAAACTTCAGTGTTCCCCTAAAAGGCAAACTCTGTCATGGGAATTCACAATGTCTCTTATATTCATGCATGATGTGGTATCACAACTGCATTCTCTACAACATGAGGTCAGCCAGAAAGACAATAAATGGAAATAGTTTTGTTTCCGATTACAGCCCATTTCAGAATTTGACACCACACCTGTCATCCTCACATCCTCCTTCAAAACTGTAATGTCTTGGCTGGGTTCAAAATGATCCCTTACAGCACAAAGCTCAGATACACCAGCTTTATGGCAGACTATTCTGGGTTAGATTTTCTGTTTGCCCTGAGAATGTCTCCTGGACTAGGGTATGGTCTTTGCTGAAAGAGTGGTCCTGAGGCAGTGACATCAGCTCCCGTTTTGGCCTCCCCTCTACGCTCTAATCCTGTTGACCAGTTGCCTCTGCAAGAGAAGGACGACAGAAACGTTTATCACAATCATACCATTTGACCCTACAATATGCCAGCAGAGACAAGATGCAAATTTACCAGAAACATTTACCAAAAACATAACACCAAAAACATAACACCAAACACAATAACAATATTGGCGGATTTATTGATACACTTCTTTAAAACTGAGCCGAACTCCACATGTGCTTCTGTTGAGAAAAATTATTGAGACAAAACCATGCCTCATCCTCAAAATCAACTTTCTTCGGATGAATATTTGTTAACTTCTTTTTAATACATTCACATGTATAGTGTGGCCTGCACGACTGAGCTGTTACAATGTTTAGGCTTAGAAGCCTCTCACCACTGGCATTGTAGCCAACAGTCTGAATAGAGATAGGATACAGTTTATATCACTGTGCCAATGCATGGATAAGAGCGCATACAGAAATGTCAAGGCTTCTACACAACCTACCTGGGTACATCTGAGTAAGCTGCAGGATCCATTGGGTCAAGTTCTTCTTCTTTTCTTCTGCGACCTTATAAAATTTTTAAACAATTAAATGAGTATCAGAATATGAACAATATTTGATGCTGTTTTCTCGATCACAACCTTCGCAATTTCAAATAATGAACACAATACTGACTACTTTTGGTACAATCCATGCTAATGAGACCAACAATTCTGCACAAGATTGTGGCAACTTATGATAACAGAATTATATAATGCTTATTGTATTCTTCAAAAGAGGAAATTGAAAGCACAAGTATTCAATTTTTTGTGTATTTGTTCACTTCATGATTGTTCTCACAGCAAAACAGAACATCACAGACAGTATGAACTGTCTGTGAATTTTTTATCAATTTATTTAAATGAATATTTTTGCTCACCTCTCCTGTCTTTTTTCCGTCTGTCTTTTTCCTCTCGTAAATCTTCTTCCATGCGTTCAAAGTCCATTTCTTCATCAGTATCCTTGTTAGCCTGATAGAAAGTCAAGATAATTGATAATTGTCTTTCCGGAAGTATATTAGTTATTGGTATACTATGAAAGTACTCACTAGTATCAACACCGATTCATCCATGAGGCAACTGCAATTGTTGAAGGTGATTCAGCCTTGCTAGGAAGAACAACCAAACCTTACCCCAAAGTTGATGTAAATTCTGACATCATGCGCTAGCCAGCTAATCTGTCTATGCATCCATGTGGACAGGTGAAACAGAAAATAAATGCTATTTGGACTCATTTCTTTTCAGCAGCATTACTATTGGAAAGGTACACAAAATTTTTAAACATTGCCAAAATAGCCTGAAAATGGGCTGTTTACTCTAGAGTCTTTCACATTTCTGGCTAACCCACATTTCTAGATATAAACTGGTATATCTCGTTGATCAACAGCTGAATAGCTGCGGCACGAGTAATGCCCTGTACATATGAAAGATGTCAGGCACCATAAAACTGTAGGAGAGAAAGCAGAAATTTCATTTGAAAACAGTACATCAGTGCTTAATCTAGTCTGCTCTGCTTACAAGGGCAATAGATTTCTTCGAAGATTTAATCACAACAGCTATTATACATGACTTGAAGAATAATAAAATACTGATAAAACATCACTCACTTCTTTTTCTTGCATATCCATTTTCTCCACCTCTGGCATCTTGATACTCACTTTTGCTCTAAGAAGATCTAAATTAAAGAAATAATAAGAAAAAGCATTTCAATACAAATCCTCATACAACACTGTTTACCAAAAGCAAGTTCAAAACTTAAGAACTTTTCACTCCAACCTATGAAGTTATTTTATCGGCTTATCTAATCAATGCATAGTATTGTGCAATATGGTACTTTTTTGCATGTTAGGTATGTACCTGTACAGCAGAGGTGCTCCAATATGACAATCCAAAGCTCGTCATGAAAACACTTCACAACAGATACCAAACCCTTAGTGTTATTATTATATGTACACATATTGCAAAGTCATTAAATTATGGGTGTGCTATATCTATTCTACTAATTCAAGTGCACATTGTTCACCCACCCTGCAGTGCTTTTGCTGCCACTGTTATCTGAGCCTTGGGATGGATAGGAGATAGCCAGGACACTTCATCTGTTATTCTATTCCAGTAATAGTACCTGTTCCTAAAAAAAAAAAATGGAAACTGTTGTCAAATCAAATATTTATCAGTAATAATAATAATGCAAGGAAAACACAAAATAAAAGCTACTCTATACTTCAAATGAAGACTTGAAATTAAAGTTCCTATTGTGTAAGAAGCATGACAAATCCACCACTCCATCCTCTACTGCTGGCAATACATACGTTTCTGGGTCAGCTACCTCCTGCCAGTTGTCAGGCAGCGGGTATTTCCTAAGCATCCTGTCCCGTCGCCGCAGCATGTTTGAATCTGGTTGGAAAGTGCGTACTCCCCACCTCTGTCTGCAGTAGTCAACACACTGATGATGTGGGTTCCATTTGTTTGGACAAGCCAGAACTTCTTCCTCTTCTGGTTCTTCCCCCTCTGGTTCAGTGGTGGTAGGCACACTGGCCACGATCTGGGGAACCTCGGCTTCCTGATGATTTGGGTGGGACAGATCGTCATAATCCTCAGCAAAAACTTCCTCCACCTCCTCAATTGGATTGCTTTGGAAATTTCCATATCCAATACCTGAGGATTTAAACAAACAGCATTGTGAAGGCTTAGACTCACCATTCCATACGTTATGGCTTGGAGCTACTCTCTCCTATTCCTTCAGCATGACAGAAAGCGAGTTCTTATTTTGTAAGACAGCCAAGAAGTTGGAGACAATGTGATCCCCCTAGCGAAGCCGAAAACAAAATTACCACCCCATGCTGAAGCAAAGGGAAAAAGACGCATGTTGCCACTTGGTAAGCCCTGGTTGTACAAAGCACAGAAATGTCATGATTTCTATGATTCACTATTGCTGTTTTCCCATGTTATAACATTGGGGGTATGATTCTTTTCACTTACACTGTCCGTTACTAAGGAAATCACATGATCTCTAGCTTTCAGGCCGCCCTACAGAAATGGTACATTTTGTAACATTCCATTAAAATGAGTTTCGGACTGATGTTCATTTATTTCCAATAGAAAAGAAATCTGTGTAGCTGTGTATGTATGTGACCTGTCCGGTTACTTCTTTACAATGCTTAGTGTCCTGGACTTCCAGAATGTTAAAATCCTGAGCTGTCGATCATTCTCAGGAAGTTCAACTTCTCAACTCCCTTGAATTACACAAAAATGGCTGCTCAACCATCCAAGTCCCTGGGCCACAGATTCTTACTTTTTACAGTTGCAAGTCCCGGGAACCAAGTTAACCAAGTTTCAAGCATAATTCCACACAGACAGTGGCCATTTAGGAAACTTGAAATCAATGAATAGGCTGAACTTGAATTAATATAGTTGCGGAATGTAACTCTCTGTGCTGAACAACAAAACTATTGGGAGAGTCACGGGGAAACACTGCTTCTAATATGTTGAATGGATGGTAAGCCACATTTACCGCATTTTCACGCGCACATTAAATCTTTCCTAGCGTAATGACAAAAAATAATGTGAAATGAATATTTACACGTGCATATTTAAAGAGTTCATAAATTCGTTTCACAGGCACAAAACTGTATTGTTCGTCTGCTGTGCCTGGTAGCATTCGGTGATCAGTTTTCGTTTCGCTGCAAGATGTGAATAACATTGCGTCTTATACAAATTTATCGTTTTTTTTTTGTCAGTCATCGTCTTTCTTACCTGGTCTTTTAGACTCCTGTCGCTTTACTATTCCCCTTTTTTCTAATCGAGCTTGCAGGGCTGCAGGAAGTGGCATATTTGATTTTTACAGCAACAAACCTGTTTCTGTCGCTTCTGCTGAATGACAAATCGGACTCTGACGCAGAAAAATTACATCGCGCAAGGGAAATCACTCTAGGCTTTCTCGTGCAGCCTCCTGAGCCCCCGATTATTTTGAAATTACGACCTGCAAGAGTTAATTAATTTTTTTTGATTTCAAGTTTTATTTTTATATTTTACATTGCAGACAGAGCTCAGTTTTTTGTTTTTCTAACTTTCTTTCTAACATTATACATGTGCTCCTTAAAGCGGTACCCAATTTTTTACACGTAAGATTTGTCCTTTTTTGTCTTCAAATGCGATGTATTGTGTGGCGAGTCCATGCAGCATGAGATGTGTTAATGCGTTTTTATATAAAGTTAACTTGTGTAAACAAGCACGCTGTATTTCAAACACATGTAGTGGCTATGCAAATATCACTGTAGAAGAGCTGATTTCTAAATGGCAAGGTCGTTTCCTGAAATGTAGTATTCCTGAGCCCACATGTTCAGTTGAGCTTTTGACAGCTCATGCCCTTGGAAGAAAAACTGTACGTAAATTACAATAGCGTTTTCGAATACTATTTAATCAGTCAACGCTTTGTCATGTCTGTCTTAGTGCGCTATATATGCTTGTAAGCTTTGATAAATGGTATTTTACATGTACTAACGCGACTTAATAGACAGATAAGGGAGATAACCCATGTTGACTCACAGCTGCTTGCGATTCACAATCACGCAGCAACGTGGACTATATGGAAAGAAAACTCACAGCAATATTAAGGAAGGAGAAAACTTTGGCGAGTAACACGATGTTAAGTCGCATGCGTTTTAAAAATAATCCGCTTGGTTAATGGTTCAGGAACATTTCTTGACTTCTTTTTCTTTAATTTGTTGACAATGAAAGTTGATATTGCAGGGTAAAAAGTGTGGGACTTGTGTTACAAAAGTCTTTTTGTCGCCACAGCTCAATGAAGTTTCACCAACTCAAGTGTTGTCTGAAGAACAAGTGACGCGTGTTGATGAACTGTGCACGAACAGATTGACAAGGTAAAAAAATTTATCTTTAGATAACAAATTAGAAAGAACACGTAGCTTTATACATACTGTGTAGATAATACTGTACATTGTTTAAAAAACGATACATGAATCGATGAATGGAGAAGTACAGCATATTTAGTAAAAAGAAGTATTTATTAACACTATAGTAATGGTAAACTGATAACTATTAATATAATGGCCCTATATAGTAAATTTACACCTCGTCTGTCAGTTCTCCCCGTTAGTTCGTCAGTCTGTCACGAACCAGTTTTCCAACATTTTTTTTTTATCAAAACCCTATGCTTATTCGTATTGAATTCTTTTTTTTGTGTGTGTTTTTATTTTTTCAAAATGGTTGTGTAGGACTTCGACAGTTTAGGACTTTTCTTTCTTGTTTTCTCTTATTCTTCTTATTTTCAGAGCTTTTTTCAAAACGTTTTTTTAATATATATATATATTCTGAATTGAAACTTGGTACACATGGCTTCACTGAGACAAGTTACATACTTCACACGAAAATTATTATATTTGTTCAGTTCCAGATTTTAACATAGGTATTATTCTGAAAGCCCATGTGCAATACTTCCAGAATGCTGGTTTGTTTCATCATACAAACTTAGGATAGTAAGTCCGTAAGTTATCCTTGAGACCGCTATATCTTCAATAGTGGGCCTGAGATTATCAGGCACCGAGGAATTGTGATACCTTTCCACTGGGCTCTGTCTGGTTGACTTTACACCAACCTGAACACAGAGAATCATTGCGATGACCTACCTTTTATCATGCACCATTTATCGCCATCGCTTTACCATTATACTACAGATGAAAGCCCGCTAACCGTATTTGGTACTTATACCTTCGTCAGGACATCCCCGTGTTCAGATTGGACATTCCACGTGACTTGATCGCGTGGTTATATATAATGCGATTGAAACAGTAATAAAATGTCAAAGTAATATAACTGACTATACATCATTTTAAATTTAGGTATATCATTGGTCGATCTATTATTTTGTGTTTGTCTCATGGGCATATAGATTGCCCGTGCAATACCTTATTGGAGAATGGGATTTTCTGTCACTCACACTGAAAATGAAGCCACCAGTATTTATTCCGAGACCAGAGACAGAGGTAAGTATATATGGGCCAAAACATGCATCACTAAGAGTTATTCCAGTATATGTCGGTACTGCCTATAATCATCGGATGCAAAACCCAGATGGATAGAAAAAACGGACGACAGGGTACCGAGCTATAACTGCCGATTGCAGGAAAACTCTTCCAGAAAACATGTTCATCTGTAGACATGTAGGCCAAGCTATTAAAATTCAAAGATGCAAATCCTTTTTTCCCGGCGTATGAAAATGTATGTGTGCCATACTGAACAGAAAGAGAATTCATTTCCAAAACCCAAGAGCTGATTAAACATAGTGACATTTAAATGAAAACGCACGCTTAGCTATATACAACTGAATGTGTTTTGAATATGTAACATATGCACGTAATCATCGCTAAATTATCAATATTGCCTTGCGAGCTATAGAACATATACATGACAAAATACAGAAAGCTTTCAGATGGCTGACTACTTGACCAAATTGTCCCATGGAGAAGGATGCAGTGAAATATTACATGCACAGTGTAATTACATAGCAGTCTTAAATTCCCTTATCGAACGTTGGAGGTGAGGTTGGTGTACGGTCTCTCGTATACTATATTCGCATTTATGTATTAAGTTAAGATGTATAACTGCACCATCACGTTAATGACCGCATTTAAAATTTACACTGATATCTGGATCAAAGATTTTGTATATTTGAGCATTGCGTCCAGATATTTGCGATAGGATCAGTAAGACGCTGAATTATTAGTGAAAAATGTATTAATTAAGTTATGTGTAGAAGAAAATGTTATCATCTATATTTGAATGTATGAGGCAGAAAATTGATTGTTTAAGGCAATTTATTCTTCTCCACTAACTTCATCGACCGATGCTAAACCAATTGTCGCGAGACCGCCGTCCTTCGTTGCTCATAAAAAGGGATGAGCATAATTAGATAATAGACACTTAGAAACGCCAGTGTATACTGTGATCCTTGGTGAATCCGATTTGTACGACGCCTTCTCTGAGGTTTATGTCTAAATGGTCCAGCCGGCAAGAGGGTTCAAACTAATTATGCCAAGCGTCTATTAGGTCTTCAGTGTTTTGAATACTTGAATAATTTTCATAACTGAATTATACAGCCCAAATGTGGGATTTATGAGGAAGGAATGAATAGCGGATGTGGTTCACCCTCGTTTCAACGGTCACCTGATAAGCATTACAATTTGTAACTCTCGGATGGGAACCATAAAATGGCAGGAAAATGAAACATGTCCCCCAAAAAATAAGCTTAACTCTTATTGAATCTATACGAGTCAAATTAATTCCCAGCCCCTCTCAAGTTTCAAATTAAATTGTCACAGAAGAAGAGTTTCGTAACAATGTATTAACTGTTAAACCATTTTCATCTCCAAATAAATGATCCCTTGACTTGGTTTGGGGAATTTCGTTTCTGTATCAGACTGAATTCTCTTCGTGTCCCCAGGAACTTGTCACTCTGGTCCGTGAGGGTATCAAACACGTGGGCGCAAACTACACAACGTTACAGTTCTTGGATATTGGCACAGGAACTGGCGCCATTGTGATTGCCTTGCTCGATCTTTTTCCCGAGGCCAGGTTTGACAAGCACGCTTGTACTCTTCTTCTATGGATTTAAGCAAGATCAGCATTGTTTAATCATGTTTCATTTCCCGCAGTATTAATTAATAACACTTGTGCATTAGTTCATGTTTTTCTGGGCATATTATTGTTCCTCTCAGTCTCCAACACGTGGTCATCAAATTACGCGCTGTATTTGACCTCTGTCCGGAAGCCAGAAACCAACAATCGTCTTTGTGTCTTCCCCAGGGGCGTTGGTGTGGATACACTCCCGGCCGCCTGCATTTTGACGGCAGAAAACGCCGAGCTGATTGGCGTAAACAACAGACTCACTGTTCTCCATGCGACTCTTAGCAACGACATCTACGGTATACACAAACACTTTGCTATTTTATGTCAAGTTTATGGTATCATATACACAACATAATAAACAATCTTTCAATTTTATAATCTTGCGTAGCGTATATATCATAACATAATACCGTGTCGTATTCGTCATAATCGCCTGTTTCTGTAATACAGTTTTCATGTAGGATTATAATACAGTTAACATTGTGTGCTGTATTTAACAGAATAACCTGCTGCATTGACGGAGCAATCTCCTGCAATAACAGAATACATTCTAGCATAGCACAGACAATTTCCAGATTCTAACTATTTAAATTTAACATATGCCATCGAGGAATTTGTTTAATGGTTGTTTATACATATTGTGCCGTTATCACCATGTTTGACAGCCTATCTTCGTAGTCTAACCGGTACTGTTAAAGCGTTTTGCTAGGAATGGAATAGTCCTGGACTTGTCTGATTCATAACAGTACGATTCCCCTGTCAGTGTGGGCTGATTGCCCGTACTGGACAGTTACCAATTCCCCAATTTCTGTATGTAGATTGGACCAAATTGACGGAATCCTTTGGCAAATTCGATGTGATTGTCAGCAACCCGCCATATATTCCAAGTGGCATTGTGGGTGATTTAGAACCGGAAATAACAAGGTATCCCCCGCATTTAGGTCGTTAATAGTGTCATTCGTATCCTTTATTAGGCATCCCGTTATGTGAGGACCAGGCCTTACATTGTTGTGCCCTTGGTGAAGGTCTGTACCTGGAAATGAGGGCCTTCACTGAAAGAGGCACTTAAATCAAATCGATTATATATACAACTGCGCTTTTCTGATTTTAAATGAGTCGTATAGTGTATCTGTGTGTCCTATTTTGTCAATTTTTTACATTTTAGCGATGTCAAATTAAGTACACAAACAGATCTAATTTTTTATGGCACCTTTTTATGCTTCGAGATTTGGACTTCCTATATAGACCTGAGACGATGGTTAAAAACAGCTTCCAGTTAAGCTATCATGAAGGCATACATACGTCTGCAATTCAGTGTGAGATTTGCAAGAGCGTGAAAGATATCAGTGTGAGTGAATTTCGATCCTATGAGGAGGAAGAGCTGATGCCCATTTGTTAAAGGATGTCTAACGAATCTGGCAAGTCACTCACATTGCGTGTTGAAATGATTAGTACATATAGTGATTAGGTAACGCTGGGTTCTGTGTGAAAACGGGACATAATGCATCTGTTTATGAATATCTCTTTTTATCTGTATTGATAAATAAAATGATGAGAAAATATTTCCTGAACTCCATGCATTACAAGTTATTGGCGATCCTTGTTTCAGATATGAACACCACAGTGCCCTGTTTTCTGGAGAGGACGGCATGCACTTTATAAAGCAAATTCTTCAAAACACATCAGATCTTCTAAAGTCTGCAGGGTAAGACCGCTTGATGACGCATAGTTCAGAATACACGGCCACAGGTGTACGCTGAATAACCTGGTGCGTAAATGCTTAACCCGTTGACTGGGACTGTATAGTGCATGAGGTATGAAAATATATATATACATATATATATATATATATATATATATATACACAGTCGGTGGAAATTTACAAGTAACATATGTACATATTGCTTTCCTCATGAAGGTTTTGCCTATATATTAGTTGCCTAAGTGCTTCCATGTTTCAATGTCCAACAGGTCCCTTTGGCTTGAGGTTGACCTTAAACATCCCCAGTTAGTTCGCCAGTATGTCCAGGAACACGATGTCGGATTGACCTACGTAAAAACACACCGTGATTTCACAAATAGGTGAGAAATGAATGACCTTTGCTAATTTGGGAATGGAATCCATAATGATTGTCGTTAAATGGAATGTGCGAAGACAAAGAATCTTTTATACTTGGACTTCCATCTCTGTTATTGAATTTTTAACCTCATTTGTAGGGTATATATGGCATACACACACACCTGAAATTCTGCGATGACACTGGTATGGTTGGTGTTGTTTGATTACTGACAAACTGATATCGCAAAAGCGAATGAACGTTAGAATCCAGGGCAGAATCCGTTAGAGAACACTTGGGATATGCCTGGCCATGGGATACAAACACCGCATTCTCCTGCACAAAATGTGAGAGAACTGGGGAAAGCTTTGCGTCAGGAGGGCAGGTCCGACATCTGATTGGAGGAACGAGACCCAGGGTGGAGACCAGTAACCTGGATACATGGAGGCTGTGCGCGAGTTAATATACAGTTAATGTAGCCGTGTTCCATACTTGAAAGACATATTTTTTAAGCATTCTTAAGCTTAATGGGAGATCTGTTTGTTAGCAATCTCATGTCATGTGTTACGGCACAATTCCAGGGAGGGTTCTTGTTTGTATAAAGTAGATTTTGTACATTCACATTATATATATTTATATATAGTGCATAATTTGTACACTTTGCACAAAGTGTATAAGATCAAAACGTATTTCTTTTGCAGAGGAAGGTTTTGCCATTTAATGAAATGCTCCTGAATCAAAGACGAGTGGTTCTCCTACAATCTGTGGCCCATGCAAAGGCATCTGGCATTAATTATCCATTTCCATTTAGACAGCTAACGCCAAACTGCGTGATTGTAACCCAAATGTAACCCGTACTTTATATTGCTTGACATTATATGGTGTTTTTATACCTAAATTTATAGCATCACTTTTGTTGTAAAATGTGTTGTTTTTACTCCATAGTGGTGAATATTTCCTCAATCCCCTAAAGTGAAATAACGATATTATTCTACTCGACATGGCTTATACAGCTGTTCCACATATACTCTGCTTATTTTCCATGCAGATTTATTCAGTATGAATATTATATTTTGCGCACACAGCTTATGGTGTGGCAGGTTGAAATACAACTGTCGCTGGTGGTTCAGCCTCTGTTTTAAGTCACAGTGCCAGGTATATACCTGGCGAAGGGCGGTTGTTTACTCCCGGCACTGAAGTTTCCTCAAGTTATATATGCCTGTCCGCCGTCGTACGAGCGGAATATTATTGCATATGGTGTTGAGTACCAATCAAATAAATAAATACAATGAATTATTTTATTCTATTTATATACATGCGTTTTGAAAAGCGGAATTCCCAAGGTTTGATGCGAATCACATGAAATGCAGTTTATTCGAAAAGGGTCAATGTTTTAACAGGTAGTTTTACACATCTGTGGAGAGTTCTCTTCGGGCATTAGCAACTCCTACGAGGAATAAGTTGTTAGGGGAATAGCTGAAGTGACTTGATAACTCCGGGTCCTTCTGAGCAGAGGCCTCGGTAATGCAATCAGTTCCGAACATCTAAACAGGAACACCCATAAATAGCTGTAATAACCGTAACCCATGTCCACCTTTAGGCTGGCTATGTTGAGGTTACTGGGTTAGACCGAGATGCGCGGAGATAGTTCTATCACAAATTGGAATTTTGCGAATATATGACACCAATTCAAATGTCAGCTTAATTCCCGTCAATGCATATGACGCTTTTAATGTCACATGGATTTAACATATATGGGAAAGTGTTACCCAAAATAAAATTATGCTCCCTCTTGTCAAAGTATTAAAGGCAAGCACACTATACTGAATCAACGGTGTAAAGGTATTCCAAGAAGCAAAATTGATAAAACATCAAAACAGGTGGCGATGATCGTTGTTTCAATAATTCTGTGTGTTTACTGTGTACACATATGTCGATATCTTCATTGTGTGAATGATGTTCCCGTCCGTGTTGACCCTGGCCCTTTCACCGAGGCGGGGAATCTATACAGTGACCATGGTATGAGGGACGATGTGGTGAAAATCGGATTTATGTCCAGCACCCCAGTGACGAGGGGATAAATGTGGCATAAAAGCGGTGTATTTGTCCACTCAAGCAGGTAGGGAACGCCAATAACCTCAAGGTGAGAGCCCGGTAAAGATCCGTTGGCGTCGTCTGGACAGGTCCTTTCGATTTGAATAAGAAACGGCGATTCCTTGTATCCGTAAGCTTTTTGAATTCGATACTAACGTTCTCTGTGAGATCCGACGGTCATGCTTGTAATTCTGGAAAAAGGACACAAGACAGTTTATAGGGGAGAAAGTAATACACTTTGGACACCCAAAGCGAGAATTTGACGAGACTATTTGACCAGAGTAGGTCTAAAGTAAGATGTATAGCAGGACAGAAATTCCAGAGCCAATTATATACACGGTTCCACTTTATTACCTAGAAAAACCTGGGGTAATTATTCTATGGGCCAATTACGTCTGGATAGTCCGTTGACTCGATCTAATTCTGGAGTAATCTTCAATATTCCCTGGAAATTGATTTCTGTAAACGGATTATGCTCCCTCCAGTAGCTCTGTCCGCCAATTCTAACCCGATCCACTTATTGGTGTACAGATGCCGACTTGATACCCGGTCAGGTTAGAATACACGGCAATCAGAGAGGTGTTCTCCATGGGGACTCCCGGCATTCTGCCCAGACACAGAAGCCATCGACAATGTAACACTCAAAATCCACCGCCAGTGATTCCAGTGCCGTACTTATCTGGATTGTGTACTCAACTTACAATCGTGGGTGACATTTTGTTCTGTATGACACCATTTTATGTATACTCCTAATAGGAGTTGTGCGTGCTATCCATATCCAACTGTGAAGTTTAATTGTCTCCTAAAAATCTCTTATCGTTATATGTCACATCATTAGTGACACTGAATGGCTGTGAGCTTTCCGACCTTTGCAATATCAGACACGAAGCTGTCAAGATGCTTGCGGGAGTATTTGTCATCCGAAATATTTCAACAAAAACAGCATGAAAACACAGGGCTTCGAGTTCGGTGTTGCAGTATTTGGCATGCATCATCTCTACATACAGTAAAGAGGGGTGGTGTGGTTGTGGGAACAGGTCTCATCCTACAGGCTTAAAAGAAATGTCCCATATCTCATTATCACCGTTAGCCGGCTAGCGCCAATTACAAGTGCGAGTGTAGTGATAGGGTAATGCGTATTGATTCCTAGCTAGTACTGTTTACAGCCGGCCCTGACTGGAGTCTTCTTAGAAGATTCTGTACACATACTTGTATGGTTGTGAAGAATGAGACATTACATTTATATGAATTCACTTAATGCTCCACAATACTTTATGATATTGTCATTCATTTTTTTTTTCGTTTGATTGTTTGTTGTTGTTTTTTGTGAGTGAACATGTTAGTTTGTTTTTTTTTTGTTTTTAGTAGCTTTTTAATTTTTTTTAATTATTCTTATTTCTCACTTCGACTGTAGGGCGTGCTTACCCGGCATATATGGTGCATATATATTATCTGTATATTGCGCTATCTGGACGTCATAAAGCAATCTTATGCGAAGACGCCATGCAGAAAAGTAGGCTCTGCGGTGATGGATGACTTGTATCATCGTCATGTGCTGTCATCTGAACAGTGGACTCGTACACAGAATGAGTGTTACTTGGATATCAGTCGTCAGAATAACACGCCAGCCAACGTCCTACATGCCGTTGGCAATCAGACAATGGCTCGGCGACAAGAGCTAAAATACTAGACAAGACACACTTAGACGATGTCACACGTGGGTGGAAATGTTCTGAAATGCACAGGGAACAACATTAACGGCTGGTTAATGACAAAAAAAAAAATTATGTCTTCTTAAGGATAATGTAATGAAATGCATTAGATCTTCCAGCATGCAGGACCATATAAGCACACATATTCAGAATCTGGTTTGTCATCAGCAATATGCAACAGATACAATTGTAATATGGATGTAGGCTACGTAGTATATTAAAATACTCCAAGTATATGCATTAAACTATATACATGTATACTGGTGATTAAAGTTCAAATTTCTAGGTAAGTATACCTGTTCAGCAGCCGTTTCGAATACTCATTTTGCAAATTCTGCATTTGGATGTATGCAGTGTAATTAAAGACGTACATTTAGTTCAAGAATCAGGAAAGCTAAATGGTCATCTAGTTTAGCGAGAAAACATTCATAGGCTATACACCAAACGGGTATTTAAAGGCAAAGAAAACACCAAAAGTATTTATCAGATGAAAGACCATTTAAACACTATCCAGGAAAATAATTTGATTTATTTTTTTAGATTCTTTTCTAACCGACTAAAATGCATTTAAAACAGGATTCTATGGTGATCTGGTGGGACCACTTCGTTTCAAGGTTCTTTTGTTCAATGCATTCAGAGCTCTGAATGAAGATGCATTTTGAATGATGGAATATAGCAATCTGTGTGTGTCAAATTGCAGAAAGCTGAAGTGATATAACTGGTCAGAAAAAACCCACAAAAGAATCCAAAGTTTTAAATGCATTTTACTAGATCGGAAATGTTCTAAAAAGCAAACAATTTTATGGACAATTGAATGGTCTTTCATCTGACGTACTTCATGCTAGTGTGTTCTTTGCTTTTAATTTTGTAGGACCCAAAATGAAGAGATAAGGAGTTATCAATATACAACTATAAAAGCCTAATGCAGCAGCTGAAGCAAAATATGCTATCAAATTCATGCCGGTTGCTAGACTTTGATCAGCATTAAGATCGAAGTCTAAGGACCAAACGTATAAATCGGCTAACAAACACTGCAATGATGTTCTTCATAAAAACTGATAAGCATATGTATCACGTTTACCACTAATGGTATTTGACATCCGGGCGTTTTGTTTCGTTCTTTCCGGAGTTCAGATCTTGTCAGAATAAACACAACCCTATATTTCAGGAGCCATTCGACCCTGTGATTTTCTAGAATTACGAATGATGAATAATGCATTGGCAATGTTGCGGAAAACAGATACGGTTGCCCAATTCAAGGAGATTTTGTGCTGTCGTGGTAATCTTGAGTCTCCTGTGTAGGGAATACAAAAGTCTGGAATACATCGTTTATTTTGCCATAAGCAGCTTGTCTACTGTCTGGCGAGCACCTGTTTTCGAAGAGCTCCAAATGTTATAGGACTTATGATACATTTTGCAGACTTCTTTATTACCCTTTTAAAGTTAATAATAAATGAATAAATAAAGAACATACTGCGATGGTAATATTGTATTTTAAATACTCATCTTGTTGCAATATGACTTTTTTGTTCTTGTAGGTGAAAGTCCTGTCTTTCGATGGGAACTATGTAAAGTTCAGGGTGAGGGAGTAAAAACAAATCAGAAGTTAAATCGAACCAAAAAAATGAAGACCTGTGCACACACGTGACTTGTAGACTGTTTAGTCCATAAAACTATGTAATGGATGTATGTGAAGAATAAAAACCCCGTAAAACGATTTCAGGGCATCTGCAGTCGTCTAGCATCTTAAAGCTTCCGGGGTCTGGGCGGTCCCTGGACCCTTGTCTTTTGTGCTGGAATATTTATTTACTTGACCGATGGCCGTACCACTTTCGACTTGCTTCCGACGTACCTCGTGGAAGAGTGCTTCATGTAAACCTCCGATTTATTGGCAAGTTATACTGAAGAACTTGCCCCTCATATGACGTACATATATATCCCATATTGGTGGAGGATAGGTGGTCTTCAAATAACGTTAGACTGCGCAAACGGACATGCACACCATGCAAGATACACCGGCTTAATAAGAACTGTTGCTAAAAATCCAAATAATGGACAGGGAATAACAGGAATAATTAACCCGTCAAAATAAAATATCAAGATATTAATTAATAATTAATCAGCAGTGTCCCTGACTCTTTTGGATCTGGTTATCCCCAGGATATAAAAAGTATAATTTCAACTATATACATTTTGTATATGCCTCTGTAATCATAGAGATGTCCAATCAAATATTAATTTGTTATATCTGCATGACTTTCTTCCCATAAAAGCAAATTTCAGATCATAGATTTTAATGACCAGAATCACCATCCATGTATATAGGTAAAGCCATGGACCCTTACTTTGGCTGTAAAATTACCATGATGCAAAATCCTTATTCGATACGGCGGTCAGAATTATGGTGGGAGGAAACCGGACAGTGTGCATGGGAAAACCATTCGCCAAGGTTGCTGACAGGCCACGTACATAATCAGGAGAGGAAATCCTCTAGCAACAAGGTCTATTGTTCCTCTTTTCTGTTAAGCAAATACCAAACAGACGTGTGCACACATGAACTCTCATTCATTTCTCTTGTATACAATCTCTATTTCCAACCAAATCGCAGGATTTTTCAGAACCTTTAATTAGAAGTACATGTGCATCACAAAAACCCTTAATTGATTTAATTTGCTTCTTTTGATTTATTTATTTATTTATTTGATTGGTGTTTTACGCCGTACTCAAGAATATTTCACTTATACGACGGCGGTCATCATTATGGTTTTAGAAAACCGGGCAGAGCCCGGGGTGAAAACCACTACCATCCGCATGTTTCTTGAAGACCTTCCCACGTACGGCCGGAGAGGAAGCCAGCAAGAGTCGCTTCTTTTGCAATTTATATGAATTTTTCATATTGCATTCTGCCTGAATGTAGGTTACATATGCGCCATTGAGGCAGATGCATGGGTACAAGATTTGCCCCCGAACTGAGGAGTGAAGGAGCACTGAATGAGTAATACGGCCACAGTGACATTTAAGTTGTTAATGGTCTATTACTTACAGCACCGTTAGGTTGCATCTAATTAAAATATATCAGAATTTTGTCTGTTTTGAATAAAACTGAAAACTGCCAGAATTACTTAACACCATACTTACATAAATGATGTAATAGTGAAATTCACATGTAGATAATTTCAAGAATTCAAGATACTTACCTACATGTATGCCTTTATGCTTGGACACATTGAAAATCCAGGTTTGTATAGACATGCATTTTAGTACAGTAAAATAAAATCACAGTAATGCCTATATGTAGTATAACCATGAGTATATTTGGGCTACCTACATGGATTAAAAATAACCCTCAGAACAACCTCTCACACTTAACAACCATACAGCATGCAGAATAGGTATATATTAAAATTAACAGCTCTCATTAGCGATAGGTACCATATGCTCTTAGACACTATCTACAAGACCTGTTCTGTGGACCTTAAAGACAAAATTCAAAGGCGTTATTTGCTTTCCAATCAGTATACATATGTACTTTTTTTGTGTACATTTTAGATAACCTGGCCGAAAAACTCATTTCGGTTTGTATATATGTAGGCATAGCTCAGGACATCCTCGACGCGTACACCTGATCACATGGTCCAGTGAAGATCTACTACGGTGAATGCATGTATCACTTAATTGAAACCAACATCTTTCCACGAATATTAATAATCGCATCAGTCCACACATACAGCTTGATAGCAAGCACATCATACGCTCGACCAAGCTGAAGCTTTAGACTTTAAGATGTCGTGTTGCCATATCCCCTAATACAGCAGCCTATTTTAACTTTAACGATGTACAACGGACAATGCGTTTTCTGCTCAATTCTGTTGTTCACATCATTGTGCAGGATGGTTTTGTGAGTAGGCCTATTTGCCTTGAAACTACAGATGATACGGCAACGTCCTTAATGTCCAGTGGCATGAAAGTCTATATACGGCTTCAAATACACTGTCCAAATTTATCAATAAAACTTATGAACAACTGCGAAGAGAAGCGTAAAAATTCACCTAGATACTACGTCTCTACATGCCTGTACTATTTATGTCGAGTGATCTTATGTAAATGTTTGAATCAAAGTGACGTCCTTCTCTGGTTACATGTGCTATATCTACCTAAGAGTCTTAAGTATTTTTTGAATGTGCACGAATCTCGCTCAAATGTGCACGAATCTCGCTTACATGATCACAGTTACGTTTTACAAACTCCCACAATAAGATTTATTTATTCACTTAACTGGAGTTTCAGTTCCAGATATTTCTGCCTTAAGATTTACGTGTAGTAAAACACTGCACTTTCCCAGGTACCACACTAACTTCATTTGACAATGGCAGATCGGCTTCAACAAAGGCGACGTTTAAGTCGAAGGCCTCTAAAATGCACGGGTACATATGGTCTCAACGGGTTGTTCTATGCTGCACACCATGAATGCACTTCAGTGAATAAAATAAATATTAACAACCTCTTTACAAACTGTGCAAACGTTTTATACAAGGCGTCCAGAACAAATTATTTTTGTTAACTGTTCAGTCTAAGAAAGAGTCAGTTAAGTTTCCTTTGATCTAGAACAGTACAATAGAAACACGTTCTGCTACAATCGGTACCAACACTTCATTGTTAACCACGTCAATATGCTGTGTACAGTATAATCTTTTAATAACCTTTTCTGTACCTGAGTTAATGTGTCGCCTACACAAATACTAAATAACGAAGAAAGAAACCTAGCGCGTCCTCACTTGTGGCTCCCATGAACGAAAACAGATATTTGATTTTGTTGTTTTATGCCGCGTTGTTGTGCGACAACTTTTGGAACACACGCATAAAACCTAGCAGAGACTGGAAGAAACCACTGCATGTGCGCACGTGTTAACGGTCAAACACGGTGGCGTAAAGCTTGGGGCCAACCAGCAGAAGCGGGATTCATTCACATGGTGTCACAGTTCAAGGTCTAATAATCTGTATTTTGACATGACAAGAAACACATACCAAGACATAAAAACAGATTTAAATGGAAATGTATTTTCACATACAGGGTAATGATCAGACCAACACAGGATACTTTCTGTTGTCTAAATAGATATGTAGATCACACAGGTTTGAGCACAACAGAGAGAGATGACCAATACAGCTTAACAGTGCACCATAATGTTAGATGAGCACGGCAACCACACACCTTTGTCTAGCATTTGTACTCTATAAAGCACACTACACGGCAGTCATTCAATTGCAGATATACAGTGTAGATGTCAAGACACCAGCAAAACTAATCCTAAAGCTGTCAGCTTACGCAGAGCTCTGGTTCTAAAATAGAGGACATTCAGTATGATATACATATGTGTATTATTAATCCGACATCATAGAAGCAGGTTGAGTTGGCACACTTCTAATGTCAACTGAATTTAACATTCAAAACCCCATGGGTTTACCATGATCACCACTTGAAAGTCTACCTCTGCATAGAAATGAAATATGTACAACAGTTCTGGAAATACCTGTCCAAGTGAAATGTGAATGGCAGAGTATAACATAAAATATTTCATCCAACAATCAAGTACTTCAAACTTTATTTTTTATGAATATCAAGATGACTTCAGAACACCACAAGCCCAACTACCTTTCCATTTAGTACGAAGCTCTGATGATGATTCAAAGAAGTATCTTTACATTAATTTCAGACTGTTGACGTTCAAAACATCTGGGCAGAACTTGCCATATGAATGCATTAGAGTTTAAACTACCTCATAGTATCTAAATAGTCAAAATCATTTCCAAACTAAAAGATTTAGGAAGTTCACATACAAAATCTGTACAGTCATGTTTCCTGAATAAAATTAGCCTTACACTACTGACGAAAATAATATCACCTAATTAAACAAAAAAAATTCTTGTCCAGACAAATGTACCTAACAAAATGTTAAAAATCCAAGGCATGAACAAATATAGAAAATTTTGTTACAATACCAAATCAGGTATGCTGCTCTGATCAAATAATAGTATGAAAAATTCAATATTTCTTTTATTCTGGAATGGAACAAATGTATTGGATGTCATTTTAATCAGCAGCTCCCAATTTAAAATTCTTTTTTGACCACATAAAACTGAGCCTAAGGCAAACCACATTAACATTAACTTGTTCAAAATATTGAAATTTCTGCATGAACAAATCTTTAAACAAAGCTATATGATGGTCAGTAAAGAGAAATTATTATACGCAATAACTTGGAGAAGGAGAATAATGTTCCAGGTTCCTTCATCCACATCAAAGCCAAAGCATACAGATGCAAACAAATAACATAATGCTGATGTGACAACTGCTCACTGCCAGCAAATCTAGCACACTTGTTTTCATGTGGGTACTGGTCAATATGGTTGCACGACCCACTGACATCTGTTTGATCTCTCACGTCTAGAAGGTCTGCATTACACCAGTTGTAAATATTCCATTGCTCTTTTTGTACACAACATTCCCATAAACACAAGCTTTCACATTTCTGATGGATAAACAGATATAAAATATATTTCAAAGGTAACTCACACATAATGCAGCTTTCAACTTTTGTCTTGAAAATACTCACAAATTGTCAATTCTACAACAAAATTATGCCTTCAAATAAAGATTTACGGAATATCATATTTGCAAAATTATTAACATATACAGTTACACATAGCTGCCCACACATGTACATCAGTTGGACACCAACAAAATATACAAAAGATTACCTATATGTTCCACAAAGATGCCAAAACCTGAAAGGAACAGGTGTTTCATAGTTATGTTCTCACTCGTAGCTAAAAGAGGCAGATTAGTATATGAATCTTATGGTACATAAAAAAAGTTAATAAATTGTGGCTGAAAAAGCACTTTTTGGATGAAATATACCTGGAAACACAGCTGTCGCATTCAGCAATCAGACAGAAAACTTCACTATTCTCAGACAGAAACAAAGGGAAACCAACAGTGATCATCTTAGAACTTACAAGTTTTTCCCAAGAAGCACAGTTCAAGATAAAACACTGCCTGGCTAACAGACTACCAACTTATACTGTATACTACAAAGAGAGAAGTTTTTAAAAACTAATAACACACTGACTTCAAGCTCTTTATGGAGCTTCCTTGCCTGTAACACATTTTATGTTCTGTTCACACTTTGTCCTGTAAGTTGTATTAAAACACAAACATTTATTGCAAGCATTAATGACAAGAGGAGACTAAAAGCGTAGCTGATGCATACATAAGAGAGTTTATCAGTGTTTATTTATAGGGGGAAAAGGTTGATTCAAATACAAATGCTGTTTTAAACACTGACAGTTGCAGGCAAGAACAAAGCTGTTATTTCTTCAACATCCATCTCCGCTAATGACAATACAATAATATCATCAAATCCAGGCTTGTAAAGAGAACAACTGAAAATACCATCTTACCCAGGTTAATAATGAAGGAATTGGTTACAGCAACAAAGGTACCAAAACAAGATAACAAATTCATATGTACAGGGAATGATGTGGTGTTCATTTGACGTTACAAGTCACTATTTTCAAAGTAATGTATCCAAACTATAGTGGTTTCCAATATTTTTTTTTTAATTGTAGGCTAATAAATGTCTTCACAGTAAAACTTGCTTAAGGGCCAAATTCTCATAGGTTATAAATACATGTAGCTTCCACGCTACACAGATTTCAGACTTGTACCTGGAGAGATTGCCAAATATAATGCAAGTTACTCAATCCTAACATACCTGGTGGTAAGCATAGAACAGAAAAACATGAACAAAGAGAAGATTAACAAGGAGGGGTCACAAAACAAATGTTCTGGAAAAGAGACAAGAACTTGGCTGTTAACAACTGCTTGAAAAGTAACTGCAAAACAAACCATATCAACAGCTCAGGGCCAAATGAAAAAATCTGTAACATGTTGCGTAGACAAGGGCAAATCTCTGTGACAATCAACTGTAGTTAGCGCTGGAGGAAGGTATGCAGGGTTTAAGTGGCGGACGGCTGAGTTGGGGAGCCCCCCATGGAGCCTTGGGGCATCTGACTGTCTGGGTTGTAATTACTGCTGCTGTCTCCCTGAAAGAGTAATCAAGTCAACAGCCATTGAAGGAAAACATCAACTCAGGACATTGTGGAATGTGTGAATAGAGTAGAACCACTACAAGAGGCAAAATTTCACATCCAAACACACAACTGTTGCAAAAAACATGCACTGAAGAAGGAAATAAAATAATAATAAAAAAAAATTTTTAAATAAAAAAAGGACAAATCCCATTTACATTTTCGTTGTACATGTAACTGCTTCATATAGAGCAACTACATTTTCACTCTCATATATTTACTGGGACAAGATGTATAACCAAGCAAACACTAAAATGGAAACAGTAATTTTTTCTCCTTTTAAACATTTACCAGCTTCCAAAAAACATTAATCACATAAATTTTCATCATACTTCCAGAAATCATGTCTCCTAATATTTTTTTACTGAATGACCATTACTTAAAGTTTCCAGAAACACAAAATGATATTTCAGGGTTGGACACTCATGAAATTGCAGTACACATACACTTGGTAATAAGGTATGTCATCCTAGTGACGGTTCCTGTTAAGTACATATAGCTTGGATGCAAAAGGAGGTGCTTGAAGGTAATAAGGTTAATTTTTTTAACACAATAACACATTTGTTTCATTTCTTCCAGTCTGTTTTACCCTTTTGCATACGTAACACCACATGATTCATGGTGTTATACTGATGTTAACCCAATACAAAAAATGTCAACAAGTGTCCAAACACAAAATTTCAGTCAAAACATAAAATCTCATCCAAGACAAGTTTTCAATAAACAATGTGACTTTTCAAAATTTACGAGGCTACAGAGTCAGACTACAAAAGGCTTCACAAACTGTTCATCAGATAGTTCAGATTGTTAAAAACGAAAGCAAATTTTACTTTCTTTGTCAAGCCTACATCAAGGTACCAAAACATGATGTCATGAATTCATGCGGTCAAGTGTGTCCACCAAAGTCACACAGGCGCCTCGTGCAATCATATGAAGTTTGAATAGTCAGATGTCACATGAAAAATTCAGTCTAGAACCCATTTTCAGTCTAGTTAGTAATTCTTTTGTCTTGGACAACAGATTTTCATGCCTTAGATGACACATTATGTTCTAAGCTAAAAAAAAACTGTCATTAGGACAGACTTTATTTTTGCATGAAATATGCAGATAAATGTAAATGTTACAAATGAAATATTACATATCTGATGAGTAAAAGTAATAAGTTGAGCTAACATTTCTTGTTTTTCAATCTTTTCTCACTGGTGATTTTAGTAAATTTGACTGTAGAGATAGCATGTTCGATGGATCAGGGGTCTTTGTGTTTAACTCTTTGTGAAATAGATCCTTCTATTTGTGGTTCCAACCCCTAGTCATAAGTTTTTTCAGAAAATAACATAATAATAATATTATTATTTAGCCCTGACATAAATTTACTAACTGAAGATTTTACTGATTTCGTTGATGTGAAAGAAGTATTTTATGTCATACTATGTAGTTTTATATTTCACTTCTATGAAGGGAAACAGGCCAAACCCTGTAGAAGAGTTAAAGGTAAAGGAAATATCAACATGGAGTACCCTAATTCGTCACCCTTTTCAACCACCACTGGGACCAATACTTTGAAACATTCTGAAAGAACTGTGGGGGTTAGAGAAACAATCTGCACAGTTTCATGAAGCTTGCATCTTTATCGACACAAACACATCAATTTTAGTGTCATTTTCATAATAACTGTGTGCATAAATTCCACTAAAGAAAGTGCTTTAGCGGTTGAAAAGGTTGAAGGTATACATTATTTGTCAGATGGAAGACCATTAGTCACTCTTCATAAAAATAGTTTGTTTTATATTTTTGAAAGAATTTTGAATGCATTTGAAAACTTTGGATTTTATAGTGGCCTTTTCTAACTTCATTGGGACAAGTGACATCACATCAAGTTTTTGCCACTTACTATAAACAGGCTGCTAAATTTCAGAATTCAAAATGCATATGCACATTACATATAGATCTGAGAATGCATTCACCAAATGGACTTTGAAACAAAGTATTTCAAGCAAAAGTCACTGACCACCCTCTGTGCAACTGCAAACCACTACCTTTAAAGGTGCAATAAGATGTACAAGTATGTCATCATGTGAAAGACAAACAAAAATGGAAAAAATAAAAATGTACTGGTATTAAGAAACACCAAGTTTACCACAAGTAAAGGAGTAGGCTGCTATGTTGACAAATTGGGTTGATTAATGGTCTACTTTAGGCATGGAAACAGACTTTTGTAAACAACTTGTAATTCATGAATGGGAACCAATAATTGTGAGACCAGTCTCCAAAAGATCTACACACCCCTTCAAGACCACTGTACTGGATAAGAACATTTGTTAGACATATTTAGCCTAAGGAGCATTTCAAGTATCTACTTCTGAAATGTGAACAGCAATAATTAAATCAGCACGTACTAACCTTCAATCATCAGAACTGTACCTCATAAAATAATTTTGCTGAAATCTACCTGTCACTTTTTTTTCAAAACGGCCTAAGCCAAAACTACACAACTCAAGCTTAGAAAAACCTAGACACGGTTGTAACATAAGCTGCAGCATTACAGCATAGGTATTCAATGCTGTATGAATCATTTACGGCTGTATGAATCATTTACGGCTAAACAGCTGCTCTCATGTTCACGTAGAACCAAAAATGATTTTTTTTTCTTTTTGCAAGGCTAGATTCAGAAAAAGATCCAATGCTTTAGTGTTCGCTGAACAGTATATTACCAATTATAGGGTAAAGCATGGTTAGTATGTCTGAAGGAGTTGTTAGTATAAAATCAAACTGGAAAAGAAATTACAAAGATAGAAAAAAAAAATGCATTCATAGATAACACTTATTTGTGTGAGATGATACTGACATTGTGCATTCTACACAGCCACAAGACATACACACAGGAATATAACCAAGCCTTACCACTTGCCCACTCCAAGAGAATGCTGCATCACAGCATGGCCACCTTCCCAATCTAACAGACTCCCATTAACCAATTCAAACAGTTCAACACGGCAACATTTAACAAGATCAACAAAGCACCTGCTCTCTCCTGCTTCACTGCTTCCTTCAGGCTGTCATATTATCACATCATGGTTGTGTCATACAAATTCCTCTCAAACTACAACATTACACAAGAAAAGGCTGTTTAGAAAATTTGGATTTCAGTCCATTGCAGCTTAGCGCATCCCTCTTGTCCATGATCAGCAGTCATCACTGGAGCAATGATAAGTCCTCAAGAACTTCCTGCACTTAGAATTGGTATTTCTATCTCTTTCTTTTTGTTTTGTTTAAAACCAGCCATTGCTGTAAAATCCATCACCCATGCACATTTCAAACAATGAATAATGCCTAGCAACCATATTTGAATGCTCAGGAATATCCTCAGTAAGTTAACCATAAGAACAACTTGTCACCACCTTTCCATTTCACTCAGTTACAACTGATATCTTGTGTCTTACAGCCCACAGCTGCAGATGGACTCCCAAAGATGCACCAAATGGATATGGTGTCATTTGACCCAATATCACTGGCCAAAACAATGGCAAAACACCTTTTCACATATCAATGAGGACAGTATTACATTGTACCAAATATCCTCTAGAATGCATAACAGGTTCTCAATCTCAGAAAAATTTATCCCCTGAACAAAGCAGGACAGAATCAGCACTCTTGTATTGTACATGCTAGTCAGTATGGAAATAGCATTCTGTTGTCTCCCCAGTGGGAGGGGTACCTTCCATAGCGAGTCAATGAGAAGAGCACCAAAAGTTAGAGAATTAGTAAACTTAAGTGATCAGAGTCCTCACACCCTCTGAGCCTCAACAGGGTTAGGGATGGAGGGATCACTGGGTTTAGCTCGCACCTTAAACCATGGAGTCTCCTTGTACAGGAACCAGATGTTTCCACCCCACACGACCATATTCAGGAAGCCGAAGATCTGAAACACAGAAGATGTTACAACACATTACAATCCAATCAATTTTAACTAGTCAAGCACAAAGGCACTGATGAACAGCAAGGATTGAAGCTAAATTAAAACAGTTCTTGTTTTTTCCAACAGCATTGCCGATATGCAGGGTACTAGTCTTCTACCACTTCTGGTAGCCTGATGTATATGAAGTTCATAATGATGGGGAAAAAAGGCGAACAGGCTGGCAGGAATTAAATGGATTTGAACCACAGGCAACTAGATACAATGTCCAATGGTGCCTGAGGACAACAATTCAGGGGACTGGCTCTGTGCACCCTGAATAAATTGTATGGCTAAACAGTAGAAATAAGAATGACAGAAAGAAGAAGAAAATGGAAAGGAATGTACTGGAGTTTGAACTTTACACTGCCAGGCATCATTTACAATTGGCCTAGTATTGAATATTAGCAAACAGATTAGGCAACTTTGATCTTCTGCACTGTGCTACCACACTAACCACTCTGCCATGCCCCCTTCCCACCTATTTCTATACACATGTAATTATACAAGGAATACAAAAACTGGCATATGCACTAGCAAAATGCACTTAATCACATGCTACAGGATGAAATGTGTATATCTAGTCAAGAGCCTTCACCAGAGTTACGGTTTTGTATAAAGCCTTTAAAGAAAAGCAGCAATTGGGGTTGCCAGTGTCATTTAGCTTTGAAATAATCTTATACTGTGAAATATACTTCTACTGTGTGAACATATCAACACACACTTGGGTTTTATAGTTTAAACCATTTGGGAAGTGGTCCACAAATAATAAGAACTAAATCTTGGTGAACTACAGATGGACATAATCTTTGGAGTATTAGCTCAAGGGGAAGTCTCAGCAATAAGGAAGCTAATAATTTCAGATCTCCAGAACTCCCAAGAGGCCTATCTGTCTACCTCAAGTTTGGGTCTGGTCACCCATCGGTCAAACACCACAGAGGATGAGCAAAGATAAAATGACCAGCAGAATAAATATATTCAATTGTCTTAGTTGATCCATGGTCCAATCTCACCAGCTCCAAGATCAATCTACATTAGATTACCATGGGGAGATGAACAACTGCCGGTCTGAAGCTATAAACAGAACCGTTATGGTTGAAAGTCCCGCGCAGTCGGTATCATTCAAAATCAATTCCCCAAGTCCAATCACAATGAGAGTGCAATGACTGCCAAATGGTCACTGAAGTTCACAGAGGACACCTTTAATCTTATCCAACATTTCCACACTTAGAGGTTCCCAAACAATATCATCCCAAGGCAGTATGAGGTAAACTGATCCCTCAGGAATTCAAATTACCTTTACTTACTAAACACCTCAATGGGAATATAAGGCATTGTTTATCAGTAACAGAAATGAAATGCTGTGATACACCTAGGTTTACACAAACCACATATGCCTCCCTCCCTCTTTTCCTTTTGCAGTTTCACATCCAGTCCAGCACTAACTCAAGGAAAATTATCTAAATCCAAAATCAGCAAAATGTTCTAAAACAGAAGACACCACAGAAATACCCTAATTCTTCAACCCTTTCAAATGCCTCTTTCATAATAACTGCAATCAGAAATTCCAATGAAAAAGGTATTTTAGTGGACAAATTTAGAGTATGTCCTGTAAAAATTCAGATCATGACATTACCGGGGGAAGGGGGATTTACCACATTTGAGCTGACTTACTTGGGTGGTGTTTTGGATTTTTTGCTCACAAGTTTACCTCCACATGAACACACTAACCCATCTGATCACTGACAGGGTATTCAAAAATGTTTGGATGCATTTTTTGTTGAAAAAATATTATCAACAAATATGTGTGTGAAGGATGCCAAAGGGAGAAGTTCCTAAACTCTGAAGGACTGTTTCAAATATTTGCAAACGAATGTAAAACTTCAGCTCATTACATAAAGTACATTTACCTTAACAAAGATTCTAATACAGAAAAGAGATGTAGAGTTACATGCAGGTAATTAACTCAGACGCAGGCCACCAACAACTGAACATCCCTTTTATGTTATTCTGTCATTTATGCACAGCCAGGGCTCAATGCATGCAATATTTTTAAGATACTATCCCTAACAATCACACTAACATTGCTTTCTCTGTTACTGGACGCAGATACTCACAATGTGGTATTCACTTTGCACGTAGTTTGCACAGGTGAACTAAAACTTTGGTCTACTTTGTCTTGCAACTGCATTAGCACTTTTAATATGAAAATGAGATGTAACAAGACTTACTATGGAAACATTGAGGCTGGAGAAGTCCCCATATCTCAGAGTTGTACATGTGTTATCCGTTGGCGGTTTGCAGGCAGTGCTACTTGGGAAGATCCCGGTTTTAGGGTCTGTGTTGTACTTGACATCGCTCAGACCATCTGCCCAAGCAGCTGAGGAGATCAACCAGAACAGGGCAAACACAGCAGTCACCACAAAGTCCTGAAAACAAAAACAACAGCAGTCACATACTGTAGGAAACACTGCAAAATGGGTTGAGAGCGTATACTGAACAGTTACACTTGCTTCATTTAGTTACCATGGTATTATACTGAGGTGTCTTAACAGAGGAAATAGATTCTGTTACACTGCAGATGATTTGACCCAAAGTATGTTATTCAAATTTAGAGCTGTAAAATACGGCTTTCAGCACCCTCAGCAACCTTTAACTATTTATATTTCGGCTCTTATAGTATCTATTACATTGAAATGTCACTGAATCATACAAGAAAAACAATACTGTTCAAAGAATATGTACATATATGTATGCATGTAGCAGCGCAACACGTTAATACAAATTTGTTACCACTGTAAGATCATTGTATGCAAGACCTGAATTCTACCTACACCAATCTTTTTTTCATAATATCTTGCTGCCTCATAATATCTCAAATAAATAAAATTTGAGTGATGTCAAATAGCAGGTAAGTACCTAGATTTGATAAGCACTAAACTACAGCTGACGTACCAAATCAAAGTACACAAACCAACATACAATTGCACATTTATAATCTGAAAAGATGGATGAGATGGGAACACCTTTAAAAATTATGTGTGAGTTCAAGAACAGACAACATTTATTTCAACCATTAGGAATCCTTATTCTGACCTGACTGATATTTTTAGTGCATCCCAGGAAACACAATTCGGAAGTCAGTGGTGAATTTTTTGTCTGTGGTGCTCACTATTCTCTCTGGAAAAAGTCTGAATCTCCAAGTTAGTCACCACTTCCGAAAACTACTATTTTCACAGCCTATTCATTAAGTCTATCACACTGTCAGTGATTGTGCAACCTCCTCAATGAAAGAAGATGGCATGCGTTACCAATCAATTTCTGCACCACTCTACCAGCAAGTAAGCGGGCCATGGTTTACACCTTTAACTGATTCAATATGCACTGAATGCTAGGTCAGTAATTAATCTCAATTTAGCCGACAGGGAAATGGCCATCTTCCAGTGTCCTGACAGGCTATCTGGTCAATTTCACAGCCTGCCCAACCAGTGTCTGCAAACTGGCACTAACTCCACCCTATAAACACTACCCACCTTAAATTAGTCTCACAGGAGATCACCAAATTAAATACACATTGCTGGATTTCCTGTAAGTGGTTGCAGCCATTAACTATCACCAAACACCTCATTAGTCGAGTCCCCAGGAACTATTTGAGAAAGCTCTCTTATCACAAACATTCTTGACACTTCCCTCTGTTTGGTCTGCTAACTCACATACATCAGTGAAAGGTACGACACTAACAAGGTCATCCAAGCTGTTCAAGTTCTGATGGCATTCTTCTGCCATTTCCAATGAACGTATTAAACTGATAAACCTTAATTTACACATCAGCATTTCAAACTCAATTATTTCGACTTAAATCCTTTTACTTAATTATATATGTACAATTAAGCAATGTACATGTGTATGTTTTAAACATATTGGAAACATACCCGTTAATATTCATTGCCAAATTAGCAAATTTATTTCAGAATATGTAATTTCTTGGAATTCATATAGGTAATATACTCCTTAGACATACATACATGCTGTTGACATACAGGTCATATAGGAATATGTTACTCTGGTTGTATTACAGGCTTATGAAATGAGAACAACACTGTTCCTTGAGAGCAGGGTAACAATTACCTTACTGCATATATTGAATGTCATGATGGCATAGTATCAGCTTGGTCTATGCACATGTACATGTATGCATTATAAAGTATACCATGATTTTATGGCAATGCAATCATTGCTGATAGAAGTAAGGCTGCTAGTTTAATTGTAAAGTGACACAAGGTTTAGCTAAATGTATGAGGAATGACGACATGTGCTTTGCAGTCTTTAGATAAAGACTGAAAAAAGTTAGGGCTGACTTAAGCTCAATCATAAGGCTTCAACCTGACAAAGGCTTCTTGACTCAATTCTAGAGTGCACAGAGCTTTAAATGTGGATACAAACCCATAATGAGAAAACTTGATGCATGACTGTTACCTCTGTTAATATTAACAAACATTATCATTGATAAGCATACAATAGACAATGACAACTTTCTCCTTATTCCAGTCTACCTGTACATATCTTTATGTTTTTACCGGAGAGGTATCATTGTACAAATTGCATTGACAAACACTGTATTTAAATACATGCACATAATTCAATTATTTAATGACTTTCATATTATAGATATTTACCTTTGAAGCTAACTTAAATATAGTGCATCTAGAAATTATGATCGGATATTTTGAAGTACAGAATAATTACTTGTATTTTTTAAAACTTCCCTGTACACAGTACATTAACAACTAAATTTCACACAAATATGTCAAACTACTCAATACAACTAAGCTAATTTTGCAAGATTTCCATGGAACAGATTAGGGACACTACTAACAGTTTGCCTACTATTCTAGATCGTAGATAGTCTACTATTTAAACCAATAAATAAAACAAAGAGGCTGGAATGTTAACATGTGCAGTAGGTAATGTAGCAGGATTATGAGCTAACAAAAGTAAATAATTATTATGTATACTTTTTTACATGTAAGCAAGATGAAGGAAAACCAAAAGAGGTGATTTCACATAAAACATAGGGCTCCAGACAAGAGAAAGTAGATCGTGATCTGGGAAACTGCACAAAAAGGAAGCCGGTAGAGAGGAAACAGATTATACCTCATGGAGGAATTACTAGTAAACTGAACAGAAATTGCCTTTACTTCCTGAAGTTGTTTATGTGAAATCAGAATGTCTGGCTGGGTCAGGCTCACAGTAATGTAATTGAGGTCATTTGGTTTGGAGGAGCTTGGGCAAAAGCACCCACAAAATGAGCACTTCAGCACAGAAATGTGATGTAAATGGAAGAAATGGGCATGTAATTTGCTTCTGCTAATCCCTTCTTCACCACACGCCCAGGAAATGTCACAGAGTTTAGCAGCAGAATCAATTTGCAGCTTGTTTTTATTCGCACCTGCAAAGCAAGGTATATACTCCTGTTGTCTAACCAACTAGTTAAGAACTCCTTTTGCTTTTTCAAGTCAAACAACAGTCACTGATTATGTGACCTTGACACAAGATGTACATCATGCATGACATGTCGTGGAAATGATATCTTCCAAACAACAACTTACCTGTCTACCTTGCTGTCTGATTCATTAAATAGTACTACACTCATAATCATCACAATGGTACATTTTTAATGAGTGACATGTTGCCATGACTATTAGCTTGAATAAATGAACTATTGCAACCACCTTTCTGGGGACACATAAAGCATGAATACAGCTTCAGACAATTAATATACTGGATCAATTTTCAAATTAGGTTTAAACTCATAATTTGCCACGTCTGGCCCCAGTGCTCTAACATCTGAACTACCACGCCAGGTTGGATGGACAACCTTGTTAGACACCAGTCACATGGTGTTACACATAAGTTACACGTAGAAATTCAACAATTGTACTTTTATGTCACAAGTACATGTAAATTCTGACTACATGTAAAGGAAAGTAACTGTGTTTTGTATTCCACTTTCAATGCATTGAGGGTTTAGTTTTGTAGGATACTGAAACTAGCATAAGCTAATTATAGTCAATAAAATAAAATTTTGATCATGACTAAGTTGGACATTTTACCGGAGTTCTGTAATATTAGAGGTTTGTTTGGGAAGGTACATGAAGGATGTATAATGGTAAAATTTACAACCAAAATAATGTTTATAACATTTATTTGTCTGTAAATTGCATTTTTCTGTGTAAAATTTGATTAAATGGTTCTATTATCCTTGAATAGAACAGCACATTTATTTTGGTCAGGACAACGGCAATCAAACTCCTGGGGGCCTTTTCTTTTAATATACTGCACAAAGCAAACTTCCATAGCATATACACTAAAGAGATATGTCAACATGGCAATTGTGTTCGATCCTAGAATGTATGTATGTATATTTTTGTGTATATATGCTTTAGGTTTAATGTCGTTTAATTTTTTTTTTTGTGTAAATATATTTTGTCTTCTTGTGGCAGAGCGATTCTATGCAGCCAAGTGCTGCCGCCACTGCCGTCATAAAACACCAATCAAATAAATAAATAAATTAGTCACATGAAGACCATGGCTGGCCTGACCCAATGCCGACATATTTACATTGCTGCCTCACTGGACACCAGCCACAACGTCCCATGATGTACATGTAGTACCAATCATGATGATTTCAAAGTCTTTCATATGACACGACTAAGGTTAATAAAGTGGGATAAAGTCACAGACCAATACTGACCAATAGGAAATTGGGTAGCTATGATGACAGACTCAAGAGATTTATTATCGGTCTCAGACAGTGATAAACACAACAATACATAGTGGGCGAATTCACTCAGACTTACCCCAATTATGATTTTGTTCTCCTTTCGATACAGGTCGTCAAAGAAGACATAGAGGACAATGGCTGCCAGTGAATAGAGAAAGGCCAGGACACCAACAGCAACAAAGAACTGGGACGAAGACACAGAACCGGACTCAAATTTCATGTCTTGCTTTCCTGATCCTCCTTCACAAGTGCTCACTTGGAAACTCACTTTGTGTAGGCTGCAAAAAACCAAATCATATCCAAAATTATCATGTCTACTAGTAACACGACATTGGCTCTTGGAACAAGACCCTGTACAAAACAAGGTGGATTACTCCCTGTGCTTATTTCTTTTGTAAATGTACACGAAACATAAAAATTTGTGCGGTGACAAGCAGCTCTGTATATCAGCTGGTCTGTCTGAATTACGACACTATACTTTTCAGCATTGGGTCAACCACTTAAAAAGAGGCCCGAGTGACACACCTGCACTGTATATAATGCCTTTATAACAAGTGTTTTCACAAATCCACACTATAAATTCAAATTCATATTTTCCTCCCAGTGCATAAAGGTTCTTGGAAAAAGCCAGTTTCTAAAGCAAGTAAAGATGCAACTGTTGCTAAGACAAAGCTCGGAGGTAAATTACCACAGTGAAGAGCATCTTCTTTATTCAGTAATGGTAAAACATCTTTAAACTTTCAAAAAAAATATCAGGAGGCAAAGTATGAAGATATCTCATTTTCATTCAAAAGAGTTACTTTTTTCTTCCGAATAAGACAACATTTCACAAAAGTTTAGTGCACAAAAGCTGCATTTATTCCAGATGTTAATACCTTGTTTCCTATGTTCAAAATAATCGCATGTAAAATTTGGGGAACATAAGTTTACCTCATAGTATGCCTTAAACCACAGCTGAACCTGCACAAGCTCCGTTAGTAGTGATATGTGGACACAACTTTAGTGGCCTGAATTTGACCCACCAACCCTATTGGTCAATGAACAGTACGCACCAATGAAATGACAGCATTTTCATCCATGGCAGAATGAGACCTCAACAAAGAGAAAACCCAGACAGTGTTGAAGACACCTTGGCACGGGCAAAAACAAAGTGCAAGCATGGGCCTCTATAAAGAGTTAGTTACCCATTCATCACCTATCTGATTCAAAAATGATTGTGTCCATACAGCCTATGATTTCTTTTAGAAAAAAAAATCAACTTTCTGCCTCTGCATTGTCTTGAAAACATAAATAGCAAGTGACACTTGGGGGATGCTATTAAAGGGTAGGGACAAAGCCAGTCTAATGGATTCTAGCCATCACATCTCAATCTTGAGCACATCCTTCCTTAGACATACATACATGCTGTTGACACAGCAATAACCTATGGGGCCGACTTGATTTATTGGGAGCCACAAATATAGAATCGCTCATGCTGTAGAGGCAAGATTTCAGATTTCTGTTGTTCACTGACCCTAAGGAAAAGTGTTCTGGACAATGATTATTCTGCACGACTTCCTGGAAAAAAATATCTACAATTTCCTCTCACAGTTTGTCAATTACAATGTGCAAAATGAAAATCAATACAGCTTCAATGTCTGTGTAATTCACAGTGTGCAGTTTGTCGATAATAATACCCCTGACAAACTCATGTCATTTATTCAAAATCATAATAAAATCATGTCAAAACCCCAAAAGTCGTCATGATAGATTTCTGTATTTACTGGAAAATTGAATTTAGATGATGGTTTGATAGTGAGTGAAATGTAAACATTTGATTTTGTCCAACTAAAAAACATGTTTCATTTGTGCTGGAGCTTGAAAAACAGGCTACAAAAACAAGAAACTCCCGAAAAATTAAGAATTTAGCTTCAGCACAGTTTTCATGTCATGAAGGAAAACCTGAAAGCCTAAATACATTTCCAGGGCACATATTTAAAAATATCACAATTTTTTTCACCTAGAATGATTTGAATTTTTTTACTAAACCCTGAAGTAGTTCATGCCCTCTAGTTTAGTTCACATCCGCAGTTAAAGTTTTATGGGTAGGGGAAACCAGTGACTGAGTGTTAAAGGCAAACCACACATAGATTTACATGTACATAAAAAAAAGGATTCAGTTTCAATCAATAAACATTTTCTTTCCCATACAAAGTTACGACCCATTTTAAACTGTTTCACTACCAAATAAGCTATCTTAAAAACACTTGAAACAAGGACACATTTGGTGAGTTATGATTTCTGGTTGCAATATGCAACCAATATCACAGAAACAGTCCACTTTTTCAGTATCAAGCAACTGTGCAGGGTCAGGGCACATAAGGATGGCTTAGTAAGTTATTTCACGCAGCTTGCCTGTGGCAATCCAGCTGGGTCTGTTTAATATCCAGTAAAATATTCCAAAGCCTTGGGCTCTGACTACTGGCCCAAGCTTAGCATTAGTGTCCAGGTTTCCATTATAGTGAAACATAAAAACATAGCTTTAGTCGTAATCTGAATTAAGCCACAGAAAAGCAATCTACAAATAATCATGTGCTAAAGTCTCAAACAGCAAATTTGATGTTCAAATTACTACTCTAGAGATGATTTATAATTTCCCATTTCTCTCAAACATGAAAATGCACACATATAAGGCACATTTTATTATTAGCAAAAGCCTATTACAGAGGTTCCTCTTTAAGGCTTACATGTTTTTAATTCATTCCATCTTTGGCAAATTAAAACATGTGTTCCTGGAAAATCCAACTTGGATCTGAATGTAATTTGTATTTGTGAAAATACAAATTGCAGTTCAATCTTGCACATAAATTTATTTACTCACATAATTCTTCAATTTTTTTGCATTTTTGCAAGGTGTTTATTCAAGCATATTATGAAGGCATTATTCTATGTACACTGATAAAATTATACTTTTTGTGAAGCCCTGAAGTTGGCCATTCCAATCAATGGAGTACCTAAAATCAAATTTAAAGTGTGCATAAATTGTACTAAAAGTTGATCTTTCATCTGCCAAAGGTTGAGGAATTAGGATACCGATTGTTGTTTAGCACTGCGCTCAAGAAGACAAATTTTACTTGTAAAACTGCAGCTTATGAAAGCACTGATACCCGGTTTAAACCAGCACCGTCAACAAACCCCCCGTCTTAAAACCTACAGTCTCATACATGTAGGTGAAGAGTTTGTACTAGCTACACACAGGTAAGCTTGTGATTTCTTGCTCTCATAATATAGATGTAAAAGTATATCTAAATCTGTACAAATGCATTCAATCTTACTCAAATGGATATGAGAACGGAACAGTCACTTCTTGTTGGGTTGAGTTCGCACATGACACCTTAAACTTCACAGATGTGCTCACACTACAGGTTGTTGCAAAGGCAAAAATGGCCAGAATCTGAAACATGCAAGAATAAATGTAACTGCATTAGTGATACACTGAAACAGAATTAATTAGCAAAGCAGATCCAATATTTAAAGATAATGAAATTTCATTTTGAAATATTTAACATGAATTCAAACTTCACCAATGTTTAGAAACATGAAAAGGAAAACAACAAAAAAGCTACAGTGTATAAAAGGGACAAAAACATTCCTGTAACACAGATGCAAATTAATATCAGTAAAAATTAAATATTTGTTCTCTAATAATTAAGTTTAGTGAGGTTATTTTATTCAGCCTCAAAGCTTCTGTACACTTCGGTGCTGATTAAGTCAGAGCCAGTGGTCGCTGGCAATCTGGGAGCTCAAGGCTGAACAAACAGCACTCTTCAGACACAAGCCTTCGAACAGTAATTACATTATCGGGACTTCTACTTTGTAACAGAGCTGCAGACTGCTATTAACACAAGCAACTTGTCTTTTTCCTCCCTTCTGCCAAGTTCCCATAGTTCAGCCAAAACCATCACTTAAGTTTACACTTGCTTAACGGAACATGGTAATTCTTTTAATCAACTGTTATACAGTTTTATCCAACCACATGATGATAACATTGCTGGAGTGTGTCTAGGGTTGTAATGAAGCACTAAAGCTACATTCCTTGCAAACTTGGCTGAAAACTTAGCCACAAAGACAAATAAGTGTAAGCAAATGGACATTTTGCTGGGTTTTTCTTTTCCCAGAAAAAAGAAATCCAAACTGGACAAATTTTTGGAGAAAAACAGCTATAATCTTACTCTTTCCTTACAGTGATCGAACTTAAGACAAAAAATATTTCATGACAAGCAGTATGAAATTTATAATCATTAATTTTATTACAAACTGTATATCTTTGGTTTAATTGCACATGTACTCCAAATGCACTGCCCTTCCAATGCTGTACATGTAGATTATTAATTACTGGTCAATAATCTGAACTACAGTATATAGGAGCATTTACACATGCAATTTAAGTTGGGCATAATTAACCCTAATATGTCTTTAACGAAACTCTTCTAGTCATACTACCTAGTCCCGAAATATTTGTACACAGTATACACAAATATATAAAAGTATCCAGCCAGTGATTTAAGAAGCACCTACAACTTAAGTATTTTCAGGAATAAGCTGACAGAGTTTCAATTACAAGTCTAAGAGTGACTGGGCTTCCCCTTCTGACGTGACCAGATACCAATTATCATTGTCCTTGCTGATATTCGTGTTTGACATTGCTTTCCGACTGGAATCATACCATTTAAATTCTTAACTATTGGTATACAGTGGCTACCATTCTACACGACTGTCGTTTAAGATGAATTAACTGCCATGAGCCTTGGACAATTCCAATGATATAGGGGACAGGTTTCATGTTTATTTCATGTACTTAAGGTTTTACATTTATTCCAATATGTGCAAGGAATAAACACTTTCATGTTTTGATGTAGTCTGAATCGACACAATCCACAGCCATAATCAATTAGCATTTTCCACACTGGAAGTATATCACATCTCCAGGACTGATCATTGGAAAGATGCCTCAAATCCCGAGAGGCTTGCATTATACATAGGATGGTCACCGCTTATTGCAGATATTCACCTTCTAGTCTACCCTTCACAAATGACAAATGAGCAGAGAGGTGATTAAAGCCAGGAAAATGTGAACTGAGTGCCATTTTCCGTGAGTTAATACCAAGGTCAAACATGAGGTTGGCAAGCTGACGTACGAGGATGAGCTTTAGGCAGCAGAAGGGTTCAGACTCGGAAACCTAATGACATCTCGTCTTCGAGGGGATCTCGCCAGCCTTTCCTGACACACCTAAACTCAAGCCATCATGATTGTATTAAAGTGAGAAGCAGATCCAACACGGCCCATCTTGATTTCCCTGTCATGTAAGCTGGCCGATTGACGGTCCAATGAGTGATCAATCCAGATAGGAACAGACACTGCATGATTAAGTTGTCAGGCTACACAACATCTCCTGGCCAAACTACAGACCAGTCTCAGGCACTGTAGGCTGTTTGATCATGATCCTGTCACCTGGCCTCAACTACAACGGCATCCCTTTGGCAGTTCAACCACAAAAATGCTTCCTCTTGCCAAAGCATGGTCACGATTTAAACTCCTTAATTCCCCAACTAGAGAAAAACAAGTACCTGGCATTTTCTTTTGCCCTAACAATTTATTCTGGGTCCCAGAATTAAGGATGCCTTTTAAGAGGTCTGCATAATACTTTCTGATCTGCTTCAGAAAAAAAATGATCCTAAAAACAATTAAAGCAATCATAATAAAACACACCTTAAAATTCAATTTGTGCACTTTAAAGCTGGTCACCTAGATGCATCTCTAGAAAAAAGTAGACAGACTAGAGTATCTTACACGGCATCGCAGCACAGGAACAGAAATGATTCACAGAATATATTCAACAACATACTTTTCAACAGGCATGCCTACATGAATAATTATCATTTCCATAAAACATAACAAAGAAAAAGAAAAAAAAAAAAAAAAAAGAATCCAAAATACTGTACTCAGAAAAGGTTTACAGAAAAATCCATTTTGATATCTGCAAAGTACTCATATGCAGACCTACTCATCCAAATTTAGAAACATTAGTGCATGCCATAGCATCCCCTGACACTCATGCCTGCTGGCTATTCATGTACGTGCAAGAGCAACACATCATACACAAATTATTGCTTTCAGTATAATTAGTTTAAAGCTCTTGGGAGAACATTTCTTTTCGGAAGTACATTTACATGTAACCCACTTTCACCTAATGTCTCAGTTTTACATTTGAACATGCTTCCCATTTCCAACTAAATAGAAGTGAAAACTATGAAGCTAATGACACAAAAATGCCCAAAATATTTCACAGATCACATATTCATGTACAGGACAATGGGGGAAAAGTTGAATAATTATATGATTGATGATGCCTTGACATTGGAGCACCATAAACAAGGAGCTTACATGTCAACCTCATGAGAGAGAATCTCCCTGTCCTTCCCAAGTGTACATTGGCCTAATAACAAAACGAACCCAGAAACAATTCTATAAATATTTTATAAATGTTGGCTCATTAGAGTTGTCAACCCTCCTGACGAATGTATGTCCTGTATGTCATGTCGAAGCATCCTACACAGCTTGAGAAGACAACTACTCCCATGGAACAAAACTCTGTGCTTTAAAGCTGCTTAGATCACCAGCAAAATGGGATTGGATTACACCTCCAATCCTTTTAGCGCAAGCTTTGTAGAACAAAATCTTGTACCTTGTAGACAGCATATATTGATGTTGGAATGTGCATGAACATATCCCCGAATTTATTGGACCACACACAAATGCCGAAAACATATTTACTTGTTTGGGAAAATTGATTTCAAACATTAAAGTCTACACATGTACTGTATTATCCTCTAATATTTTTCATTGCTCAACACATTGCTTTCATGTACAGTATACACTTAATAGAACAAAATTTTATCCATCAAAATAAAAAGCTGACGAAACAATGGTGATGAAGAATGATGAAACTGCAAGGCCTCCCAGATGTACATGCAAATAGCATGTCATTTGAAAGTTTTATATAGATCAAACAGAAAATACCCAATCATTTGTTGTTGTATACTAGTATATGCTTGAACATGAATAGTGTTTACAATGTGATAAAGTATAAAATTATGTTCATAAATAGAATACATGCAAAAGAGATATGGATTGGTGCCATGAAAGATATTTGCACCAATTAACGTCACAATCTATATGGCATAGATCTAAATGAATGGTTCAAGCTCAAGGTTATGTGTGTTGTTACCGGTGAATGTTCCGTTAGGCATAAAATGCTATTATTAATTAATAGAACCTGGCCAAGTGAAAAGTACATAGCCTGCTCAACTGAGATATATCATTCCATTATTCATGGCACAGGTACTACCTGTACTGAATACACCCGCTTATCAAGAAAGGGCCAAAAAAAAAACAGTGAACAACAGATGTGTATCATCTATTTACGTGATTGGTCTTTAAAGTTGTAATCAGGAGTTAGCTAGAATCAGTGATCAGGTCTATGGAAAACATAGTGTGCACAGCAGACCTCACAACAGATACCTTGCTACACCTGTTTGATATTTCAAAGTGTTCAAATGATGACCTCAACAAAAACTTAGGTCATCCAGTATGGTTTAAAGGTGTAAGATGCATTAGATCTCATTTATATCATTGTAAAACAACACTCAAGTAGATAAAAGACAACAAACAATCAGTCATTTACAAATTATGAATATTTGCTTGATACAAACCCATGATTTTGGCTCAATTTCAGGTCATCCTTTTTATTTTCAGCTCTTGAAAACAAGTGAATATCCACACATCTTGACTGATGTAAATCTGCAGTCAAACCACTCAACCTCGCCGAATAATTAATAAATTACCACCTAAATTCCCATAAAAATATTTTTTATAGTATATGTAATTAATAACACTTAATAATTTTTTTTTTACCTACCGTGCTTGCAATTTTCACCATAAGCACGATAACAAGCATTTTTCCCTTCAATTTGCAACACACTGCAACTCCTAAGGGACTTGATTATCATCCTGCAAAGCATGGCCTGAACTCTTCCAGATGACATCTCTATTCAAAGTCAAATTCAGCCACATCTTCCTCTCTACATCCTGCAAGCTTCACCTCCAACATTTAACAAGAGCCAATTCCACCTTGGCGTCATCGTTAGTTTTACATCTCGGTCTAATACCGCTGCTGTATTCAGAACACAAATGTTTGGAGCGTCCTGGTAAATACATTTGCCTTGCCTACTGAAACTCCATGGAATACAGCAGGTCGGGATGTGTAGGAGGTCGGGTATCAAAGGTGAAATACCTGCAGTATTATCTACCTGGCCAATCTGAGATCAATATTATTACCTGTGGCCATCACTTTTATACTGCCTTCTTTTTATCTTCGAGTCAATTCTGTCTGCCGTGACCAGATAACCATCTTGAGGCTCCATCCCCACTAAGAAAATAATGAGGGTAATCAAGCAGCTTCTTTGATCAGCTCTGCCTGTATGTACATGACACTGCGGGTGAAGATCCACCTACAGGCACAAAGTCTCCAGCTATGTATCCAGCATCAAAATCAATCATGCTTTCTTTGCCCTTAGATAGTTTTCTCTTTGGCTACTCTCTTTTGTCTTCCGTCCACAGTAAAAGTATTCCTTTCAAAGTTGGCACCAGCATGTAGTTGCACAGCAACAGAGTTCCCTATTCTTCTGCACTCCACCAACACTTCCCGGTAATAACCAACAAACTAGCCTCAGATCATCACCACTCCCTGCTATCTTGTCACCTGTTCACCCCAATGCTGTCAAACCAATATCGATGTCTCATACGCGCCCAGCACTGTCTGTTTGGAGAGTGGATAGGTTTTGCTGGAGTGGATGCCTCTAACTTTTAATGAGAATGAAGCGTGCAAAAAGGAGGGCTATGTATTGATCTGCCAGCCAATTGTACAAGTTCTAGTTTATTGGTTTGTTCACAATACTCACTGCCCTACCTCCAGTGTGGGCTGCCGCTAGGGGATTGGAGGGCTCAGCAAGAGGATTCCCCTTTGACGGCAAGAAAGCAGTGAGGAGTTAAACTTTACAGTTTTCCCTATTCCTTCTCCAAACTTTCCTCCATGGAAATCAGATTGCAGTATTTACACTGGGTCAGAGCTCAAGACCAAAGCTATATGAAATATAGATTTCATTTAACCACTGGCCTGAACTGGAGGAAGAAAAGGTATAGGGATCCCGATAAAGAGGGCAGCTCATTTGCAGAGAGGCAGACATCAGTTATCTCCATCTGAATACATCCTATTAACCACTGGACCTTTCCTGAACCACAGGACAGCATTGGAAGCCTTTGGACCTTCCGTACCACAGTCAATACAACCCTTCCGTTAGAGCCATGTGTTTGCTCAGCAGGAACATGTCAAAAGATCAAGTAGGCATAGGGTTTATGTGAGCTGCACAAATCCATTTCTAAAACTCATAAGATGTGACGATCGTTCAATTCAAATTCAAGGCGTTGTCATTTCATTTTATGGCAGAAATAGCCACTCTGAAGTCCATGTTTCAGGAAAGACTAGATTAACCTGTTTCAAATTCAATTAAATGTGACTAACACAGTGTAAACATTTAAAAAGAGGCTACCCCTGAGATTTCTGGCAAAAAATCCATATTCACAAATGAAATCAAATTTGAGATTATCTAGCTCAAATTAATGACTTTCAGAAAATATCAGACTTGCACCTGTACTATTTATAGTGGTAAAATAATTGTAAATTTTGAAGAGTTATACAGCAACCCACATAAATTTTACGAACTTTATTACTGCTTTAGAATGGTAAACATATGCCAAGACAGACCACTCTGATCAGGCAAGGTAATTATCTAGGCTGTTTAAAATAAGAGCAAAACAACTGAATTTGCACTCATAGTTTTTATTTTTTGACAAACTCTTTGGTATACTGTTTTTAAACAATGATTCATGGCTGCTAAGATTGTATCAGATTTGTGCACACAACAGACCTTGCACAAATTGCCACTTTATTTTATTTTATAGACAAATTTGAAATATGTTAGTCAGTGAAATACTTCAACTTCATTCTTTTGATGTTGGTGATTAATGTTTTGGAAATAAATCTGCTGACAACTGATTTACCTAAAATGACAGACCTATGGAAAATGAATAGACTGCAAACAGATTAACAAATAAACAGATTTACTTATTGCAGTACACATGTATGCGATGAAGAATTATGGTGGGAGGGATCCAAGCAGAGCCTGCAGGAAACCCATGACTATCTGCAAGTTCTCTGGTCTACACATGAATATGACTATGGCCTCAATTAAAGAGTTACAAAGACCTGAAACCCTGAAATTAAAATAAAAGGAGCCTGATGGTGTTCATGTACCATCACCTTGAATAAGCCATAAAAGTAGGAACTGATTAAATGGTTCACTTCCCAGTCATTGAGAACACCTTTCCCGGCGAGGTCTGAGGAGTCTACACTGGTATTGATGGTGAAGTGACAGCTATAAGAGGCTTGTTTCACCCCCAATCCCAGTTTGTAGGATTAAATCAATAAGCTCATACCCTAAAGCTCTCCCAGATTAAAAGACAAAAAAAATTCAATAAAGTTGCCAGGAATCAATTAATAGTCCCCTTAGCGCTGTAACAAAAGATATGGGTGGCAGTTCTTACTGCTCAGGCGGCAATTTACAACCTATTTACACTGACAGCTGTCAGCCAAGAATTTTACCAGAGTCATCACCACTTCCTATCAGCTGTTTGGACAGCACCACAAAAACAGCCACCGGAAATGGTCGCAATAAGAAAGAGCCAAGACAATAAATTAAGCTCAGCAGGTATTCAGCCAAATATGATGATGAATAAGAGAAGAGTTCAAGAGACACCTGTAAGGGTTCGGTCTCCCTGGGTGATAACATAATAGAGCCCATGACTGGCTTCAAGACACAGCTAGCCAGTCCATACATCATATCCTATTACAAATCAGCTTTGGCCTGTGGAAGTCCTTCAGCAGGTTCTTATTAAACTGTCACCACAGACTGTCTAAGAGTGATCTACTTTTGACTGTGTCATGACTATGTTCTATATAGCATGTAATAACCATGACCAGCTTCTAGGGGCCACCAATGGTTGCCAGACTCTTGCATCATGCTGCCATGATATATGTAAGCAATATTTTACAAGTTCACGTACAAGAGACCAGGACATAAAGTTGTTGCCAAAGAGAAAGTCTGTCAAGGTACGTCTTTGTGTGGAATACAAAACACAGTTATAAATGTACATGTATAACTGAAATGTAAATGAACACCTACATGTAGGCAATATTAAGAGAGAGAGCTCATTTCATTTTATATTCTTCAATGACAATAAACATTGTAATATTTCTTTTTTACATACACGGTACAGGTATCTGTTTGGTTGACTGGGTGTGTGTCGTAAGAGAACACACACCATGAAATACAATGTTCATAGGTCCAGATATTAGACTCTAATTCTGAGTCTTTATCAGTATCAGGGGAGGAAATGGGGAGGAAAAAACCCTAAGGCTACCACAGAGCAATAGGGGAGTTTCGAGTTAAGACTCTTTTATCCTAAAAGGAAGAAACAGTCCAACTCTATCATGTGTACTGTCAAAAATGATAGACAACTATTTTTGATCACCTTAACTATAACACAGGCTTCTGAAAAAAGTTTCATAAAATAATTTAGATAGGACTAATGATAGAGAAAATTCAGAAGCTGAAACTTTGTGATCTTGAGAAGTTTCTAAAGGAAAGAGGTGTCATTTGTGCCTCTGGAAAAGGTGAGACATCTGATCAGTAAGTCAATTTCAACAAAAGTTGCCAAACATTTTTCACTAGTCACATGACACCGTAGGGCCGTTTCTACCTTTCATGACAAAAGATTTCCAACTCGAAACCCCCATATTGGTTTTGCTTTTCTAATTAGATTTTAGCACAGGCAACAGGAACAGGCAATGATCTAGAAGTTTTTTCTTCTTATTTCTGATATTGCTCAGACTACATTAGAAATGTATGTCAAATAATGCAAATTGTTTAATGAGTATTTAAACATCAAGAATTTGTCTAAATCTCTTTTCCTTGACCAATGAGCTTGCATACTTGAACAGTTTTCACCACAGCTCCTTGACGACTGAAGTTGCATATTTGAATACAGCCCTCAATGACACATTGACTTGAATACAGCTATCACTGCAGAAAATCAATGATTACATGCATGTATATGTTGCTTGTTATCCACAAAGACAGAAGTTCCTATAAACTTAACATTTTAACAGTGAGTTAACAGCTAGAAATCATTACGAGTAAAGGCAAAAGTATAATTTGTACAAAACATAATTTTGACACATCAATTTTATTTATGCATTTATTACTTTTCTTTCTCTGGCTTTCTTAATCACAGATAAAAGGCATGACAGTTTAATCTTAAAGAGTTAGTTTTGTGAATATACACTGTATGCGGTATGTATGCATATCTTCAAAAAGATAACAAAACTGTAAATAACAAGGTACAAAGTATTTAATTTTCCACACTTTCTATTTTTTCTCTGTAACAACTGAAAAAATTGACAGAAAAATATAAATGTTTCCAAACTGAACAGAGATAAACATCCACAATGTGTATATCTAAAAAAAGAACCAATTTTTTCCCATGGGACGCTTCCTGTCTGAATTATACATGGGTTCAAACAGGTATATAAAAATGCAATTCAAGGAGTTTTCAAAGAGTTTTCCAGGAGTTTTTTTGGTCATTTTCAAGGCTAGTTTACACATACCGTGGTGCAAATTATAGACTGAATTTCGAGTCTGAATCATACATGCTTTAATTTGCATGCATGTATATTGAATAGTACACTTGCTTTTGCAAGAAATATCTGCCCTTCACCTCTGTAATGCGACACATTCTCTGACCCAGCCTTGGCTCAGTAAAAAAAAAATGAATGCCATATATCATTATTCAGGGCTTCCTCTGGGTCAGTATTATTAGTATTTTTTTCTGCCAATCACTTTAGCCACTCATCAGTATTTTGCAGTAAATACTATTTTTCTTTAGCCATACTTCCTTAGCAGCCATGACTCTTGTAGGTCTCCTTCTGTAATTCTTTTTTATCTGCCTTGGTGTGGCTTCTAGAATCAGTTTAGTCTCTTCCAGCTATATCTGGAGTTTATCAAATGTTACATTTAAAACAATTGCCCTCAAAATAATAGCGTGTTTTTTGAAAACAAAAAAAAATCAATCCTTTTATCTACCTATCTGTATGATCCTAGTAAAATGTTATTTCCTCTATCAGAAAAATTTGTTATGAAATTAATTTGTAAATTCAGTTTACTTAAATGCAACATTATGATCAGTACATTGGAGTAACACAGTCTGACAGGAGAAAACCAGACGGCATACACATTTATGTAACGGCACATATTCTGAAACATCTAATTTACTTTGGATCACACAAAGTTTAATGTGTTTAAAAGTGGAAAAGTTTAAATTTTTCATGGGAGGTAACTTCATTTACAGGCGTAACTCTACCTTGACTTATTTCCCTTGATAATTTTTTTTTCTTCTACAATTGGCGATGAAAGGCATCCCCCAAAATGCCATGATTCTCATTCGTTATTTGACAAAAATGATTTCAAGCATTATTTTACTTATTTTCATAAAAAAAATTGCCAAATTATAGGAGAATTTTCAGCGAGCTCCCGATATACAGACTCGGCAGTCAGCAGACAATACTTAAGTTTGTGACATACTAAGATTTTCAAGGAGTTTCCAGGAGTATTCGTCTTTTTTAAGGACTTTCAAGTACTTGAAAATGAAATTGTGTATTTTTCAAGCAATTCCAAGGACTGTGCGCACCCTGGGAACACAATTTCTGATCTCATGTAATCCAGTTCATTCTGAAGATAAGAAATATTTGAAAACTAGAAACAAACAAAAAAAAATATAAAAATACACTAGTCCTATGTTGGATGTCATAAATTTTCACATCGCATTTGAATTTCTAGAAGCCATATCCACATGTGTGGAACTGATACTGGTAAACATATACAGATGATCTCTTTTTCCCAGAGAAGTGCACAGAATCCACTGAGTGGTATCGGTCATAAAATCTGTCGGCTGTAAGAACAAGGCTAAACTACAAGACAATAACTCAAAATTCTTGTCACTAGCAGATCCTTTATTTCCATTTTGTCAGGTGAAATATTACAAACAAAATAGAACAGCGGATCAATCCGCTGATAAAAGGCCTGAAAGTGTCAAAGATTTTACAACCTATAAGCATTCATCACTGCAGAGAGATTCCAAACTGGCTGCTACTGACAGCGGATTCAAAGAATTTGAACAAAATAAATCACAAAATACATGTGATCTGCCGAAGACCCTGATGCTGGCAGTGATCATTTTTTGGGGATTTGTTTCGCCTATGCATTAAGCTGAATGGCCCTTCCATACATAGGATCGAAAGCACTGCTGGCCACCGCTTGTGATTTATCAATAATTCAGGCCAGCATGATAAGACAAGCCTATATATAAATGAGATTGCAATTATCTCATTCAACCTGAAAAATGAAGCATCTCTTTTGTATGCCTGGTTGTCATGGAAGTCCCAGGTAGGTTACAACAACAACAGTATTGGCTGGAGAGAAAGGTCCTGGCCATCAGTATTGATCACACCCTTCAGTCCCCCAGACAGCTTAGTTTGCTCTACAGACCCGTCTTAACAAGATCAGACTTCGAAATTACCTCATTAAAAAAAACAGTTTTCATGAAAGAGAAGCATTAATTTCCCCACCCCCTTCAAATTAATATTACATTTAAAATGTTTTTGATCTTAGTCATTTTATAGAGCAGGTGTATATGACTAATAATGGACTCGTTTGACCTTAATAGGTACATGTACATGTGGCAGGTGCCCACATTTCACCTACATTGTACACGTACACATGTACCTGAATATCTGTACACGTCATCATGCATACTCTAACAATGTACAAAAACAATGACTAAAATCTATAATCCTGTTACATTAAAACTGTTCAAATTATTTCCAGCAACAGAGAAGATCTATTTATTTATTTATTTGATTGGTGTTTTATGCCGTACTCAAGAATATTTCACTTATACGACGGCGGCCAGCATTATGGTGGGTGTAAACTGGGCACAGCCCAGGGGAAACGCACGACCATCCGCAGGCTGCTGTCAGACCTTCCCACGTACGGCTGGAGAGGAAGCCAGCTGGACTTGAACTCACAGCGACCGCATTGGTGAGAAACTCGAGGGTCATTACGCTGCGCTAGGGCGCTAACCAACTGAGCCACGGAGGCCCCCAAAAGAGAAGACAAGATGATACAATGGTGTTCTTTTACCACTTGCTTGGATCCTTGTTTCTCGCCACCACCTGCCCATCATTTTTACCCCAGGAATCAGATCCAATTTATCATTTTGTGGCCAGAAGGGCTAAGATGACCATAAAATATAGCCGAAATAATGTTAACTAAAAAAGAAAATTGTGATACAATGCTTACTTTCAAAACTTCTGTGTGGAAAATCACAAAATCAAGCATCACAGGCCTGATATTATGTGCCAGAAATTTTTTTTTTCTTCTATTTCACTAGCCCTATTGCCTCATGTTAAAATGTTTTTAGCCAGGGCTGAGATTATGCCCAGATACTAAGCCACACAAACAGCAACACAGCATACACACACACAAATATATGCTTATTCACTTCATTTTTTCACAGAATGACTAAATGAAAGGTTAGATAGTATAGTCACAGTTTTTAACAGCTGTCAAACAGTACACAATCTAATGAGGAAACCGGAGTATGTGGAAATATCACACGAGATCACCTGATGACCTTAGCAGACAGTACACCCTAGATATCTTGATCAATGAACACCCATAAAATAAATTCAACCCAACTAATTCATTCATTATCGGAATAAATATTCTTTAAGGCACTTCTACTAGATGTAGTTGAAACAATACCGTACAACTGGACGTGGTTGTAACAATACCATATTAACTACATGAAGTTGTAACAATACCATATTGACTAGATGTAGTTATAACAATACTATATTAAATAGATGTGGTTTTAACAATACTATATCAATTAGATGTGGTTGTAACAATACCATATTGACTAGATGTAGTTGTAACAATACTATATTGACTAGATGTAGTTGTAACAATACTATATTGACTAGATGTAGTTGTAACAATATTATATTAACTACATGTAGTTGTAACAATACTATATTGACTAGATGTAGTTGTAACAATACCATATTAATTAGATGTGGTTGTAACTATATTATATTAACTAGATGTAGAATCAATAATGCCATATTAACTTAGGAGTAGTTGTTACAATACCATATTAACTAGGTGTAGTTGTAACAATACTATATTAGCTAGACGTGGTTGCAGCAATACAGTATTAACAACATGTACATGTAGTTGTAACAATACAATATTAACTAGATATGGTTGTAACAATACCATATTAATTAGATGTGGTTGTAACTATATTATATTAACTAGATGTAGAATCAACAATACCATACTAACTAGGAGTAGTTGTTACAATACCATATTAACTAGGTGTGGTTGTTACAATACCATATTAACTAGGTGTAGTCGTAACAGTACTATATTAGCTAGATGTGGTTGTAAAAATACCATATTAACTGTCAGTGACATAAAATAATTCCAGAAACACAAACGACAGGTCAAATCAACAAGGCAAATGAAACCCACCAAATTGTGTCTTTAGCCTATAGTTTTCAATACAACAGGCTTCCTGCAGCACACAGAACTGTCAAACAAATAGGTAATCAATGGATATCATAGGGTGTGGAGGACAAAGGCTGCAGCGACGCTCAACCATAATTAAAACTTAGCCACACGAACCTGGTCATTAAAGCCAGGGCTCTGTCATTTATACCCACACTTAGGTGGGTTCTAACGTTCCGGTTCAGATTATCACTTTTTGTGCATATTCCGGTGTAAAGGTAGGCACACAATACAAATAGACGAGCCTACCAACACTTAGGCTGTGTTTCTCTGATGTGTTTCTTGTCATTCACCCTCTACCTATTCACACAAACAATTTGCTGACAAACATATGAGGCAGTGTACCTACACAGAAATCCAATGGTTACTGGCTGTACGTGATGTGTCTAGTATAAGGTTTGCACAAGTGTAAGAAACAAGAAACACACAATTAACTGAGTATGGCCTCATAGTCCTTTCCCAACATTGTGCATCTGCAAACCAAGTCCCTCTTATTATTGGTAGGAAGGATTTTTTTGAAAGCAACATATATTGGATGAAGTCTAAATGTCTGAAAAATATATTTCCCATCAATCAACACCACATTTTTCGCTCTGGTGCAACTTTGAAAATCAGTTAAATGTATCACGTACTGGTAAAGCGACGTAAAGTAGCCTGGGCTGAACCTTTCCATACAAGCATGACAAGCCAGCGACCAACAGATACACTACACATATGAAATCTGCCAACTTTTTTTTTTTTTCTAGATTCCGTATAAGGTTGACAGCTCAGACGTAATATTTTTGACAGGCCTTATATTTTAATTTCCTGGAAAAGAGAAAATACATGGAACTGCGCCGAAATGTCTGAAAAGGGCTTTTCACATGGAAGCTATCTTGACTGATAGGGCTCACTGATTAAATATACTGCTCCAAATTTGACATTTCAGATTCTGTCGCCTGTTACCTGGCCTAATACACCAGTGAACTGTCAATGAACACATTCATCTACTCTATGAAATCTCATTAAACTGTAATTATATTTTCTCATAACAGGGATGTCAAAACTTCCATGGCACAAGTAACCAAAACGGAGTCCCAGTGAGACAGAATCTTAATTGTCAGTAGAGCAAACATTTCATAAAAACACACTTTTGGCTTGATTGTGAACATCATATAACATTACATAAAGCATGAGTACAAATCAGATGCCCAACATCTGCACATACATACAAAGAAAAAAGCTCCCTTATCCTCCGCTGAGAAACCAAGTAATATGCTCTAAAGAGTTATCTCCCATAACAAACAAGTTTCCTCTCTAGGAACTAGGGTACTTCTCTTATGGGCTGTTCATTTGTACATGTATAGCACTTTTGCCTGTAGACATTAGAGAATGTACTGAAAATGACAGGGCCTTATCAACTGAAACAGATCCTTCCCTGTTGGGACGACATTTGCTGTATAAATCTGTCTTCACTAATGGATTGGAAAAAATTGTGCAACGAAATCTTCTAATCTTCAGGCAATGGCTGTCCCAAGGTGATTTTGTTGCCAGCTCACCGTGTCAGAAAAATTACTGTAGCAATAATATAAGCACAAGTAGTCGTTCTTAATTCCAAGAAATGTATGGATTACTACTTGAACCAAAATATTTCATTTAAGTAATCTGGCTGCTGACTTCTAAAATGACTTTGGTTCAATAATATATTAATATGCAAGCTGCAACAAGATACCAGAAAATTTTTGTCGCTGGCATGCAGGAGATTTTTTCATTTACAAGAGGGGGCAGCCAGGGCACCAAACACTGAGAAGGGCGGCGTTTCGATGACGTAAAACGATAACTACATCAACAGACAACGTGGCCCCAGGCCAAAACTGCTTTGCAGTTCTAGTTATTAGCTCAGATTATTTTTCTTTTTCTCTGACAACTGTATCTTTTTTTTTTTGCGAGAAAACTGCGTGTCACAGCTGTTAACTTGCTCTACACATGTCCATTACCAAATCGGTAACTTCGGCTACCTGCTGAAACATAAAACTTTACCCACCTTTGACCCACTTTTCGGCCATAATGGAGCAGTATGGAAATGTAAAAAAATTTCTTCTCCAGAACCACTGATCAGATTGCACTGAAAATTTATATGCATGTACAAAACTATCTTTTTGTGCAATCCACATCTTCATGAGCCCCAAATCATCTCAAAACTTGAAGAAGTGAAGACTAAGAAAGGTTCTTCACTGATCTGTTTTCACAACTGTTTACAGAGCAATAATCCATTTTCCTGAAAAACTTTAGATTTGCTGTGGTTTCTTTGGTTAACTGAATGACAAAGCACCTTTTTTTTTTAAATTTTATCACCACATTGATGCAATACATAGAGGGTTATCGCTTCAAGGAAAAGAAACAGATCTGGACACTAATTCTTTAAAATAAGCTCAAAGTTTGATCCATTCCACCCATGTCTGCCTATCCACGACAAGCAGCCACACTAACAATAACAAGGGTTTTGACACCACAGCCAAAATATCACGTGATGCTTTCAATGCTAGTGACTGGCCAAGTTCATGACAGCTTCTACCCCTTGGCTACTCTAAGTTGCCATATCTCCAATGTTGAATTCCATTTTCTCAGATTTCAGGACATTATACAATACAAAATATTTTTCTGTAATAACTAAAATGTTTACCCTTCCAACACTGTACTGTACCATTAGGTCATGATGAATTGGACATATTAGCTTAAAAACATGCTTCTTTATTTCTCTCATCATACATACAGATTACTTTCATGTGCTGTAATTACATATATACATGTACCGCAGGCCTCGTCAGAGTTTGGTCATTTGTTGCTCTCACTTCTACAACAGCGATAACTGTCAGAAAGGGGAAGGATTGAGATCCCATCCTACTTTTCTAGAACACCCCCTCTGCTTCAGGATGCGGTAGATCAAGGGTCAATCCTGGGTCAAGTCACACCTAAGACCTTAAAAGTGGAAGTTGTAACTTTCTCGCTTGACGTTCAGCGTGAAGGGGATAGTGTAATGACTGATTGACCCGTATCAGTATAATGGCTTACTTGCCTTCGGTAAGTTATCTGAGTGAAGCAGCACTAGATAAAAGAGCAGTGGAAATCCATCCTGCAACAATTCTAAGGACTCCTTTAACATCATATGAAAAATTGTTAAGTATGACATTAAGCCCCAAGCACTCACTCACTCAAACAAAGGACTATACGAATGGTCCCATGAGTACCATGAATCACATATTATCACCAAGGATGAAAATGATAGAAGGAGACCATGTCTGGCTGGAACACATAAACTCATGATAGATTTCCGTGTTCACCTTGCTCTCCATGTTTAACACAGCCTCACAGAGCCCCATGTAAGTTATTTGCACAACCAATGATGTGTGCATAAAGACTTACCTTTTCATTGGCTAAAAGAACTTCCTTATAAGTTTGTAACATAGCTTCACTGAGAGGGGTACAGCTTTTGCTTGTTAGTCTGTGAGAGCCCCCACATTATCTCACCTAAACCAGCATGAACATGCAACACTCTTGAAATCGTTATTTAGCATATTATAAAATTGCACAAAATGCTTCACACAAATTAAATGAAGTGACCATGTCACATCCTCATGCATCCATCTATATATCTGTCCAAAACAAACTGAACGGATGTGATCAAGGAACATCTTGGGAAATGGATGATGTTGGCTTTAACTGCTCAGAGTTATGCCCCTTTCCAACATTTTCACATTACATGTACCTTAGTAGCCTTCACACACATTCAAATAAACATAAAACATCCACAAAACATTGATACTTTTATCCAGCAATATTTACAGTATGTTACTGAAATGCAATAACTGCACAGCTGAGATCCTTTTGGCAGACTTGTATGAGGTGTACTGTACTCCACTACTTAACTTTTCGTTTTCTTCCTGCTTTTTTTTTGTCAGAGCATCATTTGCATATTGGTAGGGTATTCACCCTTCATTCGTGAAACATGTTAGTACCCAATCCATCCAAATACAAAATAGCTGGCATATGTCTGTCATAACATATTCATGCTGTAAAATAGCAGATGCATGTCACAGCAGGTGCATGAGACACATGTTCACTTTCAAATGGATTTGCGTTCAGGTTCAGTGACTGTTCACCTACATGTACATGAATATGCTTACTTAAATGGAGGGAAGCCTTTACACTGCAAATCTACATACCATGTCAATGGAATGTACAAAAGCACACTATTAAGTATTGCATCTTTCAGGCAATTAAAAACATATAAATGTGATCTGCAAATGTACATATACATTATTTGCACAAGAAGACTGGTTTTAAAACAAAAAATAACTATGAAACCATTTTCCATTTCTCATATGCATATAAAAAGAAGATAGATACAAAATCAAGTTATTTAAAACTCACCACTTGCAGAATTCTGATGAACCCTCTGGGCTCCTTCAACACACCAAGACTCATTGAGGTAACCATGTTCTGGAAATGCAAAACAGGAAATAACAGGAGTATTGTGCAGAATAAATTAACCATGCGGTAGGCTGTGCCCAAATAGCACAAACGCAGGAAGACAGATACCGTAATAAACACCTGATCAATGAGGCTCAGTTAGAGCCTAGCCCATTGAGAATGATGAGCCGGCACAAAACAAACTTCCGTTCACTATCACAACACTTGCAGTTCAGACTTTAAAGGAGAATCCCAACAACATTTTTTTCACACTAAATGTTACCTAGACACAATATTTATTCTACATTAGTCTGTAAACTGCACTTACAAAAATATTATGTTAACTAGTTTCATTTAAAAAAAAGCCATCAAAGTTGGACCATCTGCCAATGTTTTTGAACTCAGCAGTATCCTGAATTGTGCTGCTGCAGTCGCAAACCACACATGGGCACGTAATAATCTCGGATTTAGTTGGAAAAGTATAACTCTCTCCTCCAGTCTGTGTTGTAAAAACAGAGAAAGGTAGAGTATGTGCATTAATGTCTGCAAATGAGTCATTGTAAACTGATGGCCAAAAGAAACTACAACTCCGTCAGTTAAATTTAACCAGCCTTTTCAGCAAATTAATACCAAATTATTGCAGGAAAATATTGTACACCACCAAAGGCTGCTCTCGTGCAACCGTGACAAACTTGATACAACGTTACAGACAGGCAGGGCAGACATCGGAAAGGCCAAGAACACGCAAGCCTAGGGTAACTACGCCCAGAGAAGACAGGTACCCGCGCACCTTACACCTGAGGATCCGCTTCCTGATGGTGACGTCATCATCAGACAACTAAACATCGTCCCCAGAGGTTGCAATGGGTTCGAATTATACAGTTGGCAGCGACTTGATTGGCAATGTGTTCTTTTCACGGCTGAAAGCCACTTCTGCCTCTTTTGAGCTGACGGCAGACAGCGAGTTTACCATCGAAGAGGTGAACGAATGGCTGCATCATGCGTCCAGGAGGTGGTACCGTCTGGTGGCGGCAGCATGATGGTGTGAGGTGGGATTTGTGGAGAGGAACAGACACCACTGGTCATCATCTACGGGCACCTAACAGCTCAACATTACGTGGATGAAATTCTATGTCCTGTTGTACTGCCATTCCTTCAACAGGAGCCATGTGGTGTCCTGTACCAGCATGACACCACCAGACACCATACAGCTTGAGTTGTGCACAACTTCCTGGATGCTGACAACGTCAACGTCTTGCCGCGGCCTGCACGTTCCCCAGATATGTCCCCGATAGAATACTTTTGGGATACCATGGGTCATTGAGTAAGACAACGGCCAGTCCTTGCAGCCAACCGACAAGAAATGGCATTCATGAGATGAATGGCAACAAATCCCATGTCATCTCATCAGACGACTGACTTTTTCTATGCGTCATAGAGTTTTTGCATGCATTGAAGCAAGGGGTGGCCACACGCGATATTGATTGGTTTTGATATTGACTGATTTTAAAAATAATTAACTTTCTGTATACTCTGCCCATTGTTAACCAAGATGGAATGGCTATTTTTCTACCCCTGCTCTTTTTCTTCACCTTTCAAATTTGAGGGCTGCTTTGTCCGTTCTTACTCAATATCTAAAGTTATTTATTTATTTATTTATTTATATTATTAATCTTCAGTCATCCTGCTTTTTGCTTTGGCAAAATAAATTGATTTGAACTCTTTGCAAAGTTTCTTTTGGCCGTCAGTTTATGTTAAATATTCTATTCTGATGTATGCTACCGTAACATGATTTCTTACTTTTTACGAATTTGTATTTTGAGGACATTTGACACGGCAAATGGTTTTCACAGCATTTTTCCATTTCTTGAACTCATTGGAAGCCCCTGGTCATAGATTTAGCCAGAATTTAGATCTCATTTCCAATTTTCCCCTATTTTCCCTATCTTTCCAGTTTCCCATGTTAATTTTGTCAGAATAGGGCATCTCAAAGACACTGAGAAGCCCCCTGGCTAAACCTGTGCCCCCAGTCCCTTTTCTGGTGCAAGGCAAGTCGGATATGTGACTTTACCATGAATAGATGTGACACACAATGAAGGGTTGCATCCTGCTAATGTCACTTTTTGTGATGTTGCTAAGAATGCAAAATTGCAGCTCTCAATGCCTGTTTCACAGCCAAGAACTTTTTTCACATGACCAATCAGAACTAAAAGTTATGATCGAGTATCATTATTAGGCATTATGAGCATTAATAGGCTATGACCACATTGGTTGAGAGCTGATAATCTGAAGGCAGGAGTTCTAGAGGGGTAACCCATCCAATTTTTCAACATTTTTTCAACAAACTTTTCAACATGTGTGCGACAAGCAGATACGCACCCCATGTTGGTTCAAGACAAGTGGTCTTCAAATGATCGTTGTCAGCTGCTTATTGACACCAAGGTCCCACAAAGAGTGAGAGCAATTCCATTAGTAGTGTCCATTATACATGTAATATGCAGAGGAAGTACAACCTACATGTATGCACAGTTCTGGTATTCCTCCACATGGTTTTAATCATCTTGTACCAGTAAACCTATGTTAATAATGTACTGTAAAATGACCAAGTCCTCCAAACAGCATTGCATACTTGTAAACTTCTCAACATAACAGATGTAAAAAATAAAGGAAAAAGTTAATATTGATTATGAACAAAAAATATATAAGTTTACAGGGTTTTAAGTGGGAATTTATGTTCCTTTTAAAGATACAAATTCACTAGTAATTCCTAGTGAATATCTTTTCAAATAGTCCACACAGATGTCCACATAGCTGAATCCATTGATAATCCTCAAAATGTCAAAAAAGATGACAAGAAGTTCCAAACTCCCATGTACATTAAGTCTATTCACATGTGTGATACCTAAATTCACCTTTTGCAATAGTTTGTACGAAAACTTTCTTGAATAGTCATTAATGCAGCTGTACTCTCACGATTCAGGATACAGCATTTGGAAATATTTTAGTTTTGAGGGCATATTATTTGTAAAAATTCCTCCGTCACTAAACAAATAACAGTTTTAACTACAACAAATATTCAAGACCTTCAAATGATCATGGAGTGTGCAATTTGTATGCCATTACCGCAAAGGAAGCACAAGTTTGCAGTAATTGTTGTATGTACAACATTACCATTTTGTTTCAGTATTACTGATTAACTCATTATAACAATGATTATAAATATGAGAAGCACAAATATGCAAATTTGTGAGGACATGCTATTCAGATGCATGATTGTGACGTTGGGGCATGATTGTTGCTTCGGAACATACCCTTTCCCCATCCCCCTACCAAAATATTTTCTTACATGAAAGGGTTTATAAAAAATGTTCAACAAACATTCTCAAAAATGATAAATTAACCTATTAACAGAAACTTCAAGCACAGTAACATCCTAAAAATCCAATAATCTCGGGAAAATTATACCATATGTTGGAGAGTTAATGTGCGAGATGCCCTCCCAGCTAATTGTTTACATCGTGTTATTACGACTTAACGGATCCATACGACATTGACTCATCATCAAATTTATGTTCGGGCTGCGCCTCTGTAAACTTCCGCGTAATAATCACAAATTGACAAAGTGTCCAAAATATTTGACACCGCATGCAAGAGCATAGAGGAGAGAAGTAAATGCCATACTCCCGAAAATGTGAATATGTCACAAACAGAGTGTGGACAGTAAAATAACGACAATGTTTTACACACCTGTGCTGCATCCATTTTTGCCGGTAGTTCGGTAAGCAAAGATGTGGCGCTCCGCACACATTACTGATAGATATGTTCAAAATAAAAAAGCAAAATTAATTCAATCCAAAAATTGGAGCCATATTAAAATAGCTGTGTAGAAAATTCGAGAAAATTTAATTACGACCAATCAAATATTTCGATCGTTGACCTGAGGCGAACAAATCACGCACGTTTGTATTTATGCTGGAAATCTAGTGGAGAACGGAGAGTTCTCAAAATCTGTAATTTGTGAATACACGTCAACGACCACAAGTTCAACACTTGCCTAAATCATCAAAGGTAATTATGCATTGCAGCTTTTGTGCTTTTAAGACAGAAAATCACTCCAATCACTCTATTTAGTCTCTTATATCAATTGCTGAGTCACGAAGATGCCCTCGAAAACTGAACACTGAGTAATAGTATTGTGGTATACGCTGTGAACACAAACGTCAAAATGAAAACGTCCTTGCAAAGCATAGTCTGGGTATGCGAATAAAATCATCTTGTCGAAATCGTGTTTTTCGACTCTGACGAAAAGCGCTCGTCAGAGTCGAATGGTCTAATACCATTTGGTAGACTCCTCTAAAGTTTTATTTTTAATCAAAGCGCGAAGTCCGTATATAAAGGGACAAAGAAATTCAGAATTAATGGTTTCAGCTAAATACAAAATTGAATGACATTTGACTCCTAACTAAGTGTCTTGTGCCTATATTTTCTGAAAAATTTCAAAAGAATTAAATGGGTACGTCACTGATCTAGATTGTCTGCCCAGCGAGATAACATGCAGATGAGGCAGCATAAAAATTACACACCCAGCAAACCTTCCTCTTTGTTGATAATGTATTATAAAGTATTTGTAAAGACCTGTGTCTGACATTTGAAGTTCACTGAACATCTTTCCGCTGTCTACACTACAAGGGAGGTAACCCAGTCCAAAAAGTCAATCTTCGGCCATGTTTCTATATACATGTATAGCGACATGAGTAAGTTGATGAGTGATTGGAAATCCAGCATGAAACTGAACATTCATTTATTCAATTATTCACTCAAAGTTAGATACATGAGAGTAGGCATCTGAAAGTCTCAACTTTATGTAGATGACTTAAAATAGCAACACAATTTTTTCTTGTCTATGTCTCTTTAGCAGTCTAACCCTACCGTTTTGTTACCCTTAATCTAGTGGAAGGTGAGGTCACATTAAATCACTTGGAAGGCTGCATTCAAGTTATGCTCTGAGTGCTGCTACACGTATGCATTCTCAGTTATGAACTTTAACTTGGTAGGGCTAAACTGTTAAGGATAGCCAGGGGAGTTATTCTAATTTAAAGTGTGATCGTCTTTATTTCTAAGACTCAGAGCAGACGGTGGAGAACTGCTAAGCTGGCCTGTCCCATTTGCAAGTTGTGGTTGTCTCCTAATGGCATTTTTTTTCTTATTCTGTCTGTAGATGTTTCTCACAAGATCAGAATATGACAGAGGGGTCAACACTTTTTCACCAGAAGGGAGACTTTTCCAAGTAGAATATGCAATAGAGGCCATCAAGGTGTGTGTCACTATTACAGATATTTGATTTGTATAAATATTCGCAACATGTGACAAAAAAGCAAACATTGTGTTAATTACCAATGAGGTCAATGTTCAGTGAATATGTCAGTCTCAATAAATACCCTTACTTTTTATGTGTTCTGAATTTCTCAACAATGCTTGGAGAATCGGTGAAAAGATGTTCATATTAATCAAGATGTTGCACCTTTAAAATCTGTTGTTTCAGTTTTGATTTTATGCCTCTGGAATAGCAGATGTAGCAACTTGAGCTTTTTGCCATTGTAGTTGGGGTCCACGGCTATTGGAATACAAACCAGTGAAGGTGTTGTACTGGCTGTGGAAAAGAGAGTTACTTCTCCATTAATAGAGCCATCCAGCATTGAAAAGATCATGGAAGTGGACAGCCATATTGGTAAAGTTGAAAGAATTTGAAATTGTCTTCATTATTAAATTATAGCCAATGCTCTTGAGTGTGTTAATTTTTCTCATAAATAAATATTAATATTATACTTTGATTTACTTTAAGCACATGCAGGCTATTAATTACATCCATGTTTCATTCTGTAAAGGCCTTCTTACTGATATGTGCTTTCAATAAAAAAAAATCAGCAAATTTATGTCTCTGCAGTTGTATATATGCACTTGTACATACATATTAACCTGTTGATCCAGTATAATTGTGTTTTGAGTCATTCATTATTACCTGGCAGATAAGACCGGCATGTGTGAATCACTTAAGTTGCAATTTATATGTTTACAATTTTGTTAAAGCACTTCCAGAGCTTGAAATCTTTATAAAAATATTTTACCTCTACAAAATCATGTTTTTCATCCTTTTTTTCACCAGTACATTCAAAGTATAAGTATGAAGTATGCATGTGTGTCAAATGTGGCTTTTGTACAGTAATAATCCTTGCATTTTATTGCATTAGCTTCTCTCGTTAAGAAGTGACAGAAACAGGTGACGTCTAAGTGACACCTTCAGTATTTGATATTAGAGTTGAAAGTGGATGTTTAAGAGCTATATTAGAACAATACTTTGCAAAGCAATAGCAGGTTTAGTAGTTGTAACCCGAATGACCATTTCCAGCCCTTGTTGTGTCTATTTTATGGTGAAAATTACAATAATATTGTGATCATGAATGGCCACTTTATAAGCGTCCTCCGCGACTGCGGGCAGTGGTACATGCGCCTTTGTTAAAGCCTACAGTATCTTAAAACTGATGCATCTTGGAAAGTGTTTCACACTATGTAATATTCAGTACTTTCTTCTTATCTGACTGTGTGCAAGTCAGGCCTTTCAGGAGTTGGACATCTTCAGCCTTTTGGGAATGCCTGAGTTATTGTCACGTTAGGAACATGCAAAATACTGAATTCCCCAAACAGAAGGTTTAGTCACTGCCTATCAATGTAAAGTGCACGATTTATGATTTATTATACTCATTTGCTCAGACGTGGTTTACTTGTCGCCAGGGAGAAGTTTATTTTTTGGCATGTCATCGAGAGGTAGACACGTGGAATTTCAAACCCTGCTGAAAATAAAATCAGCATAGTCCATGACATAGTGTGGTATGAAGGTGTCTTCTTGCCAGTGATTTTAAATGACGTGTGTTTGTTTCTGTAGGTTGTGCCATGAGCGGTTTGATTGCAGACTCCAGGACAATGATTGACAGGGCACGTGTAGAAGCACAGGTAAAAAGTTATGATCAGTGACCATTGTCCTTTGTCTTCGTTACCAAAAACACAGATGCAAGCTTAAGTGGCATTTGTGTTTAGTGTAACAGATTATCCCATGGCCATCATGATTTCACGACATGCCAAGGGATATTCGTTAGGGTCTGTTTGTCACACTTTGGTTTCCAAGCTATAACTCTACAAAAAAAATTGTCTGATTTTGATGAAAGTGTGTGTGCAGGTTGACTTTGCGGAACCTAAGATCAAGTTTGGAAGCCAGCTCGCTTTATGTTGACATTGTTTTGCATAACTGTTGTAAATACGGTCCCATTTTGATCAGATTTTATGTGCCAATTCATTTTGTAGCCCCTCGAATCAAGTTTGAAAACCAGCTTGATCCATGCACAGGGTTCGCACCCTACCTTGAAAATCTTGAAAGCCTTGAAAACAAATAAAAAAAAATGAAGGCCTTGAATTCCCTTGAAAAATTAAATGCTACCTTGAAAAGGTCTTGAAAATTAACATTCGTACTCGCTTATTCGTCTCAGTCATCTATCTAAACTGAACGGTCAATTACGAAGATCTCCGATCAAGGGTATGAACGTTTGAGAGCATGTGCGCACATGTCTGCGGAAATGTTTTTTAGGCGTTGTTCAGTTGTGTCGTCTGCAAGGAAATATATGTCTGGCCTGCATGGCTTACTGCTGTGTAGTGATAATGGTGTGTGTCTTCAATTACAACTGGCTCACTAATCCTAAATATAAAGACTGGCTGTGCAAACACGCAGAAAAATTAAGGCAAGTGTAAGAAGGACATTCATATGCGGCGTGTGTAAGAAGGACATTCATATCGTCAAGAAGGGCGAGGCCGTCTTGTGATCCCATCTTCAGGGTGAAAAACACTGGACAAATATGGAAAATTGGATAAGTGGTACAAATACGCCCATAACTGGCGCCAGCAACTGCCACCAACAGCACAACAAAAATGAGTCACAGTAGGAACAAGTTCGTTTTGGATCACAAATATTTTAAAAAAAACACTTAATTGAATCTGGATCACTATATTTACACTCTACTTACAACAGCCGTATTTATCTCTCCTACTGAGATGCTGATTGACGGAGAGTTACAGTGTCATTTCAGTCATGTACGGCCGGTGGGCTGCAAACTTTGACAAAAAAAAAATTAAAATACTTAGGGTCTTTTCATAGCTCTATGTGCCAGAATTGCACTTCTTTGGCAAAAAAATGTGTACATCAGCAATCCCTAACTCTAAATTATCCACGAAAATCCCAACATATCCCTTATTTACCTTTGTTTGCCAAAATTACCGCTCAACTTCGACCAGACGCCACCATGTTGTTCTCATTTCTGCAATAACACATTGTTTTCTTTCCTGACATGACGAGATTTCAGAGGGGCACCTAGATTGAAGTGGAATTATCGGCAAAATTAAATGATTGTGATTAACAAATTTTAAATGGCACGCTGCACAACAAATGCTGCTACAGACGTTACAGATAGCAAGTGCAAAAAATGACAGTAAAAATGATGGTAACGAAAGATGCCCAGAAAGATTTGACAGATAGCAATTACATGTACCTTAACAAGAAACTTAGTGGAAATGCTGTTAAGGGTGTTTTCTGGGGCCTCCGTGGCTCAGTCGGTTAGCGCGCTAGTGCAGCGTAATGACCCAGCAGCCTCTCACCAATGCGGTTGCTGTGAGTTCAAGTTCAGCTCATGCTGGCTTCCTCTCCGGCCGTACGTGGGAAGGTCTGCCAGCAACTTGCGGATGGTCGTGGGTTTCCCCCGAGCTGTGCCCGGTTTCCACCCACCATAATGCTGGCCGCAGTCGTATAAGTGAAATATTCTTGAGTACGGCATAAAACACCAATCAAAAAAAAAAAAAAAAAAAGGGTGTTTTCTTCTATGGGTGGAAGTAGTATCAAACATACAAACAAGGCGATATTGTAACTCCTGAAGATTTACTCCTTTAATGAGTTAATCTTCTTCACGCACACTCAGGTTCATTCACTCTGATCTTCTGCTCTGAATATCTTTAAAAATTGGTGCAAAACTCATTAAACTTGCAAAGATGGGAATGTCATAAATTCAGCTGTTTATGCGCATGTTAATTACCTAGACAATCTGTTCAAGTAAAACTATGCACATTAACATCTAATACATAATAATTTAAGGTGTGTTGCATGGATTGATCAAAGTCTAAGATCTGCTATAGTATAAAATGTACGGGTATCGCATTTGGTACTAAATAATCAGAGAGGGGATTTGTGTGGTTTACCTAGGCACCGTCTTTTTTGACTGTTACGTTTCTGCTTTTTCTTGGACTGTTTCAGAATCACTGGTTTACCTACAATGAGAAGATGAGTGTAGAAAGTGTCACACAGTCAGTCAGTAACCTGGCTTTGGCATTTGGTGATGATGATGCAGATCCAGGCGCTATGGTAATCTCTACAGATTTTTTTCATTTGTTTACAGTATCATGTACCTGTGCTATATATATTTTATGTGAATTTCAAACTTACTCAGTTTAACATGGTAGTACATGTATATGGGACGAAATCTAAACTTCCACAACATGCTTTGTACTATAAATTTCTAAAATACTTAATAACAATATTTAAAGGAAGGATCCATCATAAATATAATTCTAATAAATTCATTATTACACTGCTGAGGTGTTTTTAATTTTATTTTCTTGTAGAGTCGACCATTTGGAGTAGCCCTTCTCTTTGCTGGAATAGATATTAATGGTCCACAGTTGTAAGTGTGTTTCATATTTTTTTTCCACACGTGAATTTCCCAAATTTCTTCAGTTTGAGATCTTAAATTTACTAAAAGAAGAACAATGTGATGTTGATTATTGTATTCTGTTCTGAAAGAGTGATACCCAGTTGCTTCAACCTTTTCACAAATGAAAGAACAAGTTTCAGTCCCATTTATTCACATTTTTAATTTGATTTTGGACACAAGACTACATTGGCTTTGTCATTTAGAAAGTGGATTTAAGGTAACAGAATTATCGTATTAGGGATTACACTTTGTGAATATAGCGCAGATTCTAGTGCTCAAAATTGGCAGACACCACTGTGGGTTTCGAACCAGCGACCTCAGAGTCAGGCACCAATTCGCCAGCAATACCTGTCAACAGTCAATACCATTCTACCCACATGCCTCCAACAAAAATAGGAGGTAGTTGACCGGTAGACTTTATGGTGAACTTGCATTATCCCTAATAACGATAATACTGTTACTTAAAATCCACTTTCTAAATGACATCTATACCTGTCTGATATATTCACCTAAGGAGCTGATGTCATTTTCATCATAGGGGTAGTGCATGTTTGTGGTAAAGTCTACCAGTCAAGTACCTTCTATTTTTGTGGAAGGCCTGTTGGTCGAGTGGTCTAGACGGTTGACATGTATTTATGGCGAATTGGTGTCTGACTCTGGGGTCGCTTATTCAAAACCAGCAGAACCTAAGACCTTAAAAGGGGAAGTTGTAACTTCATCGCTTGACGTTCAGCATGAAGGCATCAACTGGTTGACCTGTATCAGTATAATGGCTTGTTAAATATGATGTTAAACCCCAAGCACTCACTCACTCACTCACTCACTCACTCAAAACCTTCAGTGGTCTCAGCCAATTTTCAGCACTAGAATATGTGCTTTATTCAGAAAGTGTAATCCCAAATAACGCTAATATTCTTATTTAAGACTACACTGGTTGGGTTGGCCAATTTCAGGACCTCACAAAAAGTATAATATTATTAGTCTTCACAGAATAATGCCCCCAGAATATGCTTAAATAAACATCTTGCAAACATGTGAAAAGGTTAAAGAATTACACTAAGTAATATTCATTGCATTTTCACACAGTCAGTGTAGATTATAGATTTTGAGAAGGCTGTAGTCTAATGTGACCACCTTACATGCTATTTCTTTTTTTATCACTTTACTTGCTGTTTACATTTAATTGATATTGAAGGAAACATAGTTTTGTAGCAGAGCGTACTAACACATAGATTTATAGACCTTTCCGAACTGTCAGTGTTTCTGTGATGCCATATGGTCACAATCGCTTTCATTAGGAATGTAATGGAAAGTAACATCGTCATGAAAACAGGATGGTGGAACATCTGGTATGTGGGAGCGATACAGCAAAAGACTAAAGGCACAGGTTTCAGGGTGCTAGGCCAAGCAAATGCCTGGAAAATAAATTGGGCACACCTTGTGTCGTCACATACATTACCACTCACATGCAAATTGGTGGAATCCAGTTACATATATTCGCACTTTTTCTAGTCATTTCTTTTGTCAAAGTGCCCGAGTCTTTTGGTAGTTAAATGAATAGAATATCAGCACTTCGGGACATGGCCACTTGCCAGTGCAGTTTCACAATTAATCATGGCAGAAAACATTCGTTTTCAGATTTCACATGGACCCATCTGGGACATTTATTCAGTACCAAGCCAAAGCCATAGGATCAGGTTCTGAAGGTGCTCAACAGGCCCTTCAAGATGTCTACCACAAGGTAAGGAAAAATCGACAGACTGTCAGGTCTCCACAGTCTCCACATGTACCTAATTTGAATACATTTGGTCATTTTGAAAGTTATTTTTTCACCTTGTATTTTGCAGTAATCCTCAGATTTCCATTTTAATATAGTCCATGAGAGTCATGGTAGTCATGTCCCTGATAAAAATAAGATTGGGTATGTAGCCATTTTTAGACTGCCCACACAATAATTAAGCTATCCATACCACTCCTTAAGAGGGAGTGAACAGTTACATGTATTTAGTCAAGGTTTCTTCCATCCTTCTGTCTTTCCACCTGTGCATCTGTGTCTGAATGCTCTAAAGACAGTTTGCATGGATACACTGATTCATGCTGTGCAGTTGTAGGAGCTTATTGTTTGTGCACACACCAGGAAATCTTGTCCATGTTGATATCTGTAATGGTAACATGAAGCCTAGGAACATAAAGCCTAGATAAATAATCCCTAATAAGATGACGGAAAAGGCATTCAGATCTTCAGGGTTAGACTGCTTCTGTGCTTTATTTTATTTTGCATTTGTTTTTGTTTTTTAAGCACAATAAAATTCCCTAAGAAGACTATTGAGCTTCTCATGATCATTTAAAATTATGCACAGAATACATATTAGTGACAGAAATATAAACAATGCTATACTTTATTTTCAGTCCATGACTCTCAAAGAAGCTTGTAAATCTGCCCTGACTATATTGAAGCAGGTTATGGAAGAAAAACTGAACTCCACGAATGTTGAGGTTAGTATTACAATCTTGTGCCACAAGGCGTGTCTCTCACCCATAATCTTCTTGTTCATGGGTGGATATAACAAATAACCAATTAACAGTGACTGTGTGACCCTGTGCCCAGTCTTACATTTATTACAGATCACCAATATGGCATAGAAAAAATGTGTTCTTTGGAAGTGACAAGACCTGTTAACAAGGACCCTACTCAAATTGGGATTTTGGTAGCAGTTTTTACTCTCATTGATTCTCTCCATGTTAATTCTTCAAAAACCAAATTTTGGTTATTTGCCAGAAGAAACAAAATTCTCTGCCGACTTACCTTATGTATTTCTGATAGGATTTGGTTATGCCAAGCTTTTTTAAGGATGGCCCCATATTTTATTTGTATCTTCTGTAGCACTGTTGCATCCTTTAGACTCTACACATCATCTAGGAATGCCTGTGACCACGTTTGTTTCCTTCTAGCTCCCAAGTTTAATATAATTACTTATTGTGTGCTGCTATTTGTTTATAGTTAAGAAATAAAGCATGCTGTGGGAGGCCAAGGTGGTTAACGGCACTGTGACCCTAAAGGCTCTCACCAATGATCTCATGCTCTCCAAGTGCTCTGCCCTGTTTCCTTCCACCATAATTCTGGCAGCCTTTGAAATATTCTCGAGGGTGGCATGAAACACCATTCAAATAAATAAATAAATCAGGCTAACTGTGTGTGTTTTATAATGAAGTATTCAAATTTTAGTTCCAGATATTCTCTTCTTTCAGTTTTTAAGACATGGTCACTGTTATTTCAGATGGCAACCATAGTTCCAGGGAAAACATTCCACGTCTTCAGCAAAGAGGAGTTGGAGGATGTTATCAAAGATATCTAGTGCTCATCCCCTCATCTCTTTAGTCCTGTCTTTCTTTCTTTTTTTTTTAATTGGAAACTTATGATAATGCACTGTCAACTAAAATCAACAAATGTAAGTGTGTAAAGTGTTAAATAAATGTGAAATGTTTCCAAACATGCTAAAACAAAATGTTTGTGTTGAGTGTGTTTTACAACCATTATTCTAACTAATAAGGCCACAAAAAATAAGGATTCCTCGCTCAGGGGTCAACTTTTTATATACCCCTGCCATTAGGCAGAGTCTGTTATGTTATAGTGATCCATCAGCCTGTGCGTATTCGTGTCCGGGCTATATCTGAAGTTGTTTTCCACGGAGAGTTTTACTTTTTAGTAGATACATAGATACACAGATGACAATGTGTCTCGACTCACATTTGTCCTTTTTTGCGATTGTCATGGTAAGGCCATTTTTCCTTATATTTCCTCCTCTGGATACATAGATACACTGATGACGATGTGTCACATTTGTCCATTTTTGGTTGTGGTAACGAGATAGCCATTTTCCTTGTATATGCTACACTGTATATAAGTAAAAATGATTTCGTGTGTGGCTGCAACTCTGTTTTCATTTTTGGTGGATACATACATAACAGATGATGATTTGTCACAACTCACATTGTCCATTTGCACAGTTGTCATGGTTACGAGATTGCCATTGGTTGTCATAGTAACCATATAGCCATTTTCCATAGCCATGTTCAATTCCACGGTTGTCTTGCTATTAATATCAGTAGTGTTGTGAGTAGAAGCTCCTGGTGGATGTTTTCTGAATCAGTTAAAAACTATATTTATGCTGTATTAGGTTTCTTTTACTTCAAAATCTCACTGGCTCAAAATGTTATATTGTGTTCAAATCCAGGTCGCGTTGATTTGGCTGCAGCTTCGTCAGGTTTTTCAGGTACATGTTGAATGGTGATCATTTACTCCACCAGAATAAAGCTGACTGCCATCATATAAAAGGGTAAAGGGGAAAATTCTTGAGCTTTAGCATTATACACCATTGGAAGAATTATATCGAAATCTCTCCAACACTGGTCAAGAGGTAAATATTCACAAATAGGGCTTTCTGCACATAGGGCAAGTTAAATACTTCCAATATCAAGGATGTGGATGTGACCAAAGCACCAGGACCTCCGCTTCATGTGACCTAGTAGGGACATATTAAGGCTTAGTAACACTAAATGGGACACACCAATTAGGACACCACATTCAGTGAGGACCCGCCATATTTTTTAATCCTGTGAGGTGGCTCTAGTGTGAAGCAGAACCTCAAGCCATTGTTACATCAAGAATGGATTGTAGCATAACATCTACACTATTACAAGCATGTGACAATGTATCAGTTTCTATTGTGACTGTCTTCAATGTAACATCATCATGATGAGCTGGGAAAAGGACCTAAGTGACGTCAAGGTCCTGCTGCCAAGCATTCAACAGGTCCCCATTGGATTACTTGTTCAGTTCTCATCAGAGTAACACTAAATGGGACACAATGCTTAGGGCGCCAAAGCCCCTGACAAATGGAAATACTTGTTCAGATTTTTATATGTGTTCTTGTGTTGGGTGTTAAACACTATAATTTATACAGACAGTAATAATGACATATTGGTTCTATGACAAGTTCATTAGACTACTGGACATCTCAAATGCCTAGTAGCCACAGTGTTGTCAAAACATCCAGTTTTCTCATTCTTACTCTTCACTTGTGTGGCTTGACAAATGATGGGCGAGTAGATCATTAGAATCAATCCAAAGAATACATAATTTGATCCACTCTTTTTTTATCCTGGATATCCCAACACAACTTTTGAGCATGTCTCCAACCAGCATAACCATTGTGTAATGGAAAGCCGGCCTACATGTAGAATATATTTGTATCAAATATTCAAATGACATTCAACTAACCAATCAGTGATTACAGATAACATTCAACCATATTAGAACTAATTAAATGAGAACACTTACATACGACATGATTTTATGTTCAAGGAATAAATGGTGCTAAATAACAATCAAATTAGCTGAAACAATTAAGAACCATTTTTTAAGATTTTGCTGATTTCCCAGCACATCTCCATACCTCTCCACTGGTCAGCTACTACACACACTTTTGCGATTAAAACAGACGTTGCAGTCGGATTCAGAATATGAACCAACAACACGCTTTTAATTATCGTCGGATATACAATAACTTACTATGGACATTTTCAGAAAATTCACGGCAATCCAAATCTATCATTTATTTTTCTATTTTAAACATGGTTTTTAGGTGTTTTAGCATGTATCTCATCGCTTGATGTAGGGGCCTATCACTCCCCGACTGAAGTGGCAGGTGTTTCAGCCGTTTGATGCTGAAATAAGTTAACTAACATATCGTTAGATTATCTATAGCCACAGATTTGGAACTAACTTATTTACTGGCGAGTGTCTATATTTCTGTTGATATTATTTAGTTTCGTTAGTCAGGACTATAAACACAGTGACTGTTTCGATTATGTCTGCCGGTGAAGTCGTAGTACGTCTAACACTTCTGTCTCTGACGTCACGGCAAAGACCGCTGACTCAGTTAGAGGAACGTGTTTGGGCGCGCACATGCTAAGGTGTACTGCAGACAGGCCCTCTTCATATATAAAAGCTCGCGTTTCCATGACGTAACACACGCTGATCAGCTATGGCGGGCGACAGTCAACTTGGAGCTCAGCTCGATAATATCCTGCTTGTTACCGACTCGTATAAGGTAAATCATGGCCGCTAGATTGTGTTGTTCACATGGTACACAAAGCCACATTCGGTTTCTGATTTTTGATCAAATATAGGCTATTGCAGACAGGTGATGCCGCCAAACGCACGGTGTTTTCCACCTGATAGCGTGGACCGTCACTTGCAAGTCTTAAGTTTTGTGATGCCTTGCGTAAGTCCTGTTGTCAGCGTGTGAAAAACATCCTGTTGATGAAGTTCTAATCATTAGTGATGCCCAACTTTATTTTCACCGCATTTGCTTAAACTTAGCCTGAACGGTGTCAGGAAAGTGACAACTGCTGTGCCATCCCTCAAGATTTCTGAGAAATAAACATTTGACTTTCACTTTCGATTTAAGAAATGTTCACACGATTTCCAGATTTTACTCTGCATAGACATGGTGTTCATTGTTCACTATAGGTAAGTAAATAGCTGTCACCGCCTGAAAAGCCACAAATGCAACTCTCTCACCACTTCATTCCATTGGGATTCACGTCACTTTCAAATAGGTTAACCTATAATTAACTCACCATATATAAATATATACAGTTTACATGAGCATGACTAGTAAGTCTACCTGGTCTTTTGACTATAATGTGAGGCCAGACATAATTAGATATAAAAGCCTGTATTGCCCTGTATATATGTTTGTGTGTATATGTCGGGTGCCACATGTAGTCTTATGTTGCTCATTGCTGAAGATTATGTTCAAGATAGACACAATATTGTTCTTTATCCCATATGACCAAAAACCACAAGATTTTGTCCAAATTCACAGTTTGAGAGTAAAGTCATTCACGTAAAAACATGCTGACCCATTTTTTTCATGTCTTCTTATATTGCATAATGTTACTCTCAAATCGTCATCTTCCAAACAAACAAAAAAAAAAAAAAAACACAACATTAGCATGTTGTCAAGTGTTCTCCAAACACTATTTTGCAAACCAGTAAAGTGTATATGAAGCTTACGATTACCTAAACTAAAGACCAGGCAATAGAGTCAGTGACATGCAGAAATGTTGTAAAGCTTGCTATGATTTATGTGGACTTTTTGTTGTCCACTCACGATGGCATCCATCTGCCACAACAATATTATTTTCTTGTAATCAGATTTTATATGTGGTTAGCTTACATTTTATTTTCAAATTCAGTGAAACTTTATGTATAGATTTAGTGATGGACCCCACTAAGTATTAGAGTAAGGTTTGCACAAGTGACCTTTAATTAATGGATATGACATACCTGGTCATACTGTACTGAGCAAACAACATTTTACTTACTTTCTAAGGTCATATTGTCGTAGTTGGCCCTTTACCTCATGTGAATATTAAATAATGAGTGAAGGGCTTCACTCATGATATGAAAAGCTTTGGTTAGACTAGCTTGTGTTTTTTTTTTGTTTTTTTTTTCAGGTAACTCATCATTTGCAATACCCAGACAACACCAGCACTGTGTACTCCTACTTTGAGAGTCGAGGAGGGAAGTTTCGATCAACTGTTTTCTTTGGATTGCAGTATATCTTAAAACGATGGTTGGTCGGCCCTGTAGTAACGAGGGAGAAAATAGATGAGGCAGTAGCAATTTACAAAGAACACTTTGGAAGGGACCTTTTCAATGAGGAGGGATGGAATTACATACTCAATGTAAGACATGGTACACTGTGATACTAAACAAACAGTATATGATGAATGTGTGGGATTGGCTTATATGGATGCAGAGTTTAAAATTTTCAATAGCCTTTGTTTGGTTATACCTTTTATCTCTTTTTTTCTTATTTGGAAAGAGTTAAGGTGATTGCTTAGATACAATGTTTACTTGTACTGGTGGATTTTGTGTCAAAATGTATGACCATCACACAAAATCACAAGGTATTTTTTCTCCTCATTTAACTCAGCTGTATTGTTGATTTCTGCTTATACTGTAATGCTTCAACCTTTTTGCATGTTTGCAAGGTGCTTATTCAAGCCAATTCTCAGGACATTATTGTGTGCAGAGTGATAGAATTTGGTGATAAATTTTGTGAAGCCCTGAAATTGACCATTACAACAAATGAAGTTTTGTCTCCAAAATCAATGCAACCTGAATCAGAGCAAAAAATTCCACTGAAAGTTGCTCTTTCATATGCGAAAAAATTATGGCATACCTTACAAAATACTCCAATGATCATATCACAGTCTGTGGCAACACCTTACCTACTGCCCCTAATTTTCTTTTTATCCCATCAGTATAGCATGCCACTGGGAGTATATCATCATATTAATTACCTTACAGAAATACAAGTCAAACCACTTCTGTTAAAGATTTCATATTTGGCATGGAGGTTTATATAGTTGAGGTAAACTACTTCAGGTATGTTCCTATTAAAACTAGGGCTATTATGATCAAAGAATCTGGTATGGTATAAAGGTGAAGAATGTGTCTCAGACAAGAACTATAACAAATTTCAAAATTGTATAACTTCCTCAATGGAAATACAGTACTTGGTCATAGTACCCGTGAAAGCTTAATGATCATAAACAAGACGGTTGCTAAAGTTAAACCCGCCAAAAATCAACTCTCGATCAAAAAGGATAATTTAAACTTACTATGAAGATTGTCGCTAAAAGAAAAAATACTTCTACTGAAACTTTCAGTCACATATTTCTGCATGAGTTACAGTTTTGCTCCTTCTGACGTCTTCATACGTGAACCATAAACTTTCCAATGTGGCCAATTTTGTCATTTTTAATACATAACCTGCGGCAGAGATCATCTGTCAACCCTGAGTACGTGTAGGTGTGGTTGTCTGTCACTAATTGATCCTACTATGTAATATGTAGCAGAATTCCAAGGCTGAAAATTACATTACAATTTCAGATATAGTAGTACTTAATAGTGTACAAAATAGTAGGCATCATGTTTCACACAGGATTCAGGATTCATTGCGGGCTAATTACTTTCCTATTTGAGCAGTGGCTGTATCTACGGCAACACTGAAAATGGCCAGATACAATAGCTTGATCACAAAGATACATAGTTTCACATCTAGGCTCCAAATTCATTTTAAGGTTGACAATGTGTATACAAATTGTGAATTAGCTCTTGAATGTAGAGAATGGTTGTTGTTCATTGACACTAGCTCAGGTGAATGTATATACTGTGTAGGCCATGCAGATTATATTTGAACTTAGCGAACTACTTTTGTTTCGTATCGGTTACTGATCTGTAATCATTTAATGTACGTGTGATGTTTTTAGTATTTAGTGAATGTTATTATTAGATGAAGTAGTAATTAGTATTTATAAATCAGGAAATGAGGAACCGTATGTGTGACAAAGATTTCAGTGCAGATTATCTATAAAGATGGAATGTAAATGTATGATCCAGAAAATTCTCAGGTCTCCTGGTTGTTAATAGGCTCTAAATACTGATTTTTGCTGTATATGAATGTATCCTCAGCCTGCAGAATGCTTTTATGATCCTTTTTACATTTTACATTACATTGAAGTCCTCCTGACCTAGAGTGATTCTGCATCAATAATCCCACTAAGTCACATGATATCATACATTGATTTTATTAATGAGAGGTGAAATCCGCAGAAAGCCTTGAAGTCCACTGCTGGTTGAATGTAATCTGCAGTCTAGCCCTTTTAATGATCTGTGTACGTTACCATGGTAATAACTTGTAGCGTGGGTACTTAACGAGAACTTCCGTTTTGTGCAGGTCTGCTGAACTGGATTTTTTTTTACACTGAGGTTTTATTTATACTCAGAACATCAATACCTGATTTGTGCAGGACTTTCAGCAGACCTGTTTTGTAGTGTGTAAATATAGCCCGGCCTGCCAGGTACCACAACCTGGCATGTTAACTGATATGGGTCAGATTTATGAGCCTTTGTTCTCAAATGAAAGCTTCATACACGTACATGTTTTGTGTTTACATGTATAAAGATCTATTGCTGTAGAATACATGTATTCTGGCGATTTACACCAGTTTCACAGTCTTTTCCTTTCAAAACAAAGGTTAAGCAATAATGATTCAGAAAGCAATGGTTCTTTTCATCATGAAAAATCTTGCTAGGTTTAAGACCCTCTTTTGACAGTGTGGATTGTTGTACAGAAATGTAAAGTTTACCTTCTAGACATCAGATATTTGGCCCTTTGACTTATTTACTAGCATTTATTTACATTTTAGCACTTTTGTTGTTGTTCCAGCATCATGGAGGTCATCTTCCTGTGAGAATAAAGGCAATACCAGAGGGAACAGTTGTGCCATACAAAAATGTTCTCTTCACAGTCGAAAATACAGACCCAAAATGTTTCTGGCTGACCAACTACTTGGAGGTATACAGAATTTTAATTCAATCATGCAGTAATTTTATATGTAACTGTTTACTTATTCTGATCAGCAAACAACACAAGTGAGTTAATACATAATTTTGGTAATTTGTATTACCTGTACCTGTAATGTTGTAACACCTGTAATTCTGCAGAATATTTTTCCATATTAAAGCTCTTTACTTCATTATACCTGTTCCTATTCTGTTTGGTGCAGACATTGTTGGTGCAGGTGTGGTATCCCATGACTGTGGCCACAAACTCCCGTTACCAGAAAGAGATTATCTGTAAATATCTAGATGAAACGGCAGATAACTTGGAAGGATTACCATTTAAGCTACACGATTTTGGATTCCGGGGATCAACATCTGTGGAGGTAATCATTAATATTTGCTGTTCAGCCCAATCATTCTGTGGCAACACCATTTTCTACCTACAGGGACATGTGTCTGTGATAACAAGAAGGCTTAACTTCTTTCCAGTGATTCAAAGCTTATCTTCAGAGCCTAAGGCTTCAGTTGTAGTGTTAACCCATTAAAATGTTTCAAACTTAGAAGAATCACTGATTTGTTCTTTTGTTTAATACATCACTGTTCCTTGGGTTTGATCTCTGCATGGCTTTTAATTGATTCAGATTGATATATCATCAATAAAGTGCCAACTATGTACTGCAACAAATACATTATTACTGTCACACAAGGAAATGCAGGTGTACATGTATACAGTGACGGGGTTATCTTACTATTATTTACATGTAGTGTGTGAAATTCTCTTTTCGTATCCATTAGTCAGCTGGAATAGGTGGTGCTGCTCATCTAGTGAATTTCATGGGAACAGACACAATAGCTGGGATCATGATGGCGAGGAAATACTACGCCTGCCCTATGGCTGGTTTCTCAATTCCCGCTGCCGAACACAGGTAAATCTACTGTAAGAAGCTATAAACTGTGGTTAAGAATACTTCTATCTGCTAACAATTTGCTTCTTAGAATGTGTGAAAGGTGTGTATCAAACTGGAAAAGAGTTCTTGGCTTTGGGTGTTCTCTTCTCTAGCCCATAACCAATGAAGTTTCTACTTCAGCAAAATTCTTACTGCTTTTGGAGAATTACTTATGTAAGTTAATTTAAGAAAGAATATGCTCTTCACCCGGTGGCTTCTGCCTATTTCTCCACCCATAGCTGAAAAATGCTCCAATAAAGAGTCATTTAGATAAATACATATTAAGTCTTGAACTGCTTCAAGGAGCTGTTCCTCAGAGCGAATATAACGTTGTGCCGGTTGGAGGTACCAAGGCAAGATATACCATCAGTATGCGATGTCATGGTCATAAGGCAGGTGTAACATTACAACCCCTTTGAGAGGCAGATTCCAGGTTTTTGTACAAACCATCCAAGGGCTATAGTCTAAATCATAGCTGTTAAGTGAATTTCTCTTTACTGTGTAAATTGTTTATAATGTTGTTGGTGGACAAGTCTGCCTATTGTGTTATAAGTGAAGCACAGTGTGTGAAGTTTTTTAGTTACCGATAGCCTGTGACTTACATACTCTACTGTAGGAAGAGACACTGTGATGCTGGATGTTTGCTGTAATGAAAATGGTAGCTTTGAATAAATACATGATAACTAAAGTGAAAGATCTGAAGGTTTTCTTCACTGAAACTTTCGAAAGTATGTACAGGTGTGTGCAACAGCAGATTTGTGAATCATGTTATAGTGCTGGAGAAGTGTATATTCATTCTTGTGATATCTGTTGATTGGGTTATGACTTTAACTTTCTTGGGTGACATTTGGTGAAATTTCTAGCATATTATCAGTTACCAAAAGTCATCCAGCAAAAGGTATGTTAAATATCCCAAAGAAAGTAAATACTTGCACTGATACCTCACAGGTGTCTTTAGTGCAGATTGTGCCTGTAAACATATCATTGGCATTTGCAGCACAATAACAACATGGGGTCGGGAAGGAGAAGTGGATGCGTACAGGAATATGCTGAACAAATTCCCAACAGGCCTCATGGCCTGTGTCAGCGACAGCTACAATATCTGGAATGCCTGTGATCACTTCTGGGGTGGTGTGCTGAAGGACAGCGTGGTGGAAAGGGGAAAAAATGGTGGAGTTCTTGTCATACGGCCTGATTCAGGAGATCCAGCAGAGGTGGTCATTAAGGTAATCCGGTCCTCATACTCAAGTATTACCTGTAAAGGTACAGGTATATCCAAGCCCGAGGATTATACCATTGGCTTCAGGTTACTCAGAATGAAGAAGCTCATGATAGACGTAGCCTACTTTTAGTGTAAAGATAAACAATTATAAGAGATTAGTGGAACAGGGCAATTTAATTCTGATGGACAGGATTTTATTTATTTATTTGATTGGTGTTTTACGTCGTACTCAAGAATATTTCACTTATGTGATGGCAGCCAGGATTATGGTGGGAGAAAAAACAGGGCAGAGCCAGGGGTAAAACTACGATTATCCGCAGGTTGCTGACAAAACCTTCCCACGTACAGCGACAAGATTTTGAAAGAGCCATAATTTTTGTTAAATTGTCAAAAATGATAATGGTATAGTAAGACTTCGCCTAAACATTAACCCTGATACTATCCTGAAAAATCTTATGTTGCGCATTGATTTGATAAGTTAAAAGCTTACCTTTTACCATAGTTTGTGGAGTTTCATATTTTAATTGAGCCTCGGTGGCCTAGATGGTTAGCATGCCAGCAGGGTATAATGACCGAGGAACCTTTCACCAATATAGTCGCTGTGAGTCCAACTCATGCTGACTTCCTCTCCGGCTGTACGTGGGAAGGTCTCAGAGAAACCTGAGGATAGTCGTGGGTTCCTCCAGGCTCTGCCTGGTTTCCCCCCACCATAATGCTAGACGCTGTCGTGTAAGTAAAGTATTCTTGAGTAATTTTCACCTTCTCAGAAAGATAACTTTGAACTGAAGAGCGAGTCTTGATACTGTAATACTCTGTGGTGTCTTTTGGACAGGTGTTGGATATACTGGGTCAGAAGTTTGGAGTGACCAAGAACACCAAAGGTTACAAGATGCTACCTCCTTATGTGAGGATAATACAAGGTGACGGGATCAGCTACGAATCATTGTCCACAATCTTGGAATGCATGAAGGTCCATGGATGGAGTTCAGACAATATTGCATTTGGCAGTGGGGGAGCCTTGCTGCAACGAATTGACCGTGATACTCAGAAGTGTGCCTACAAGTGTAGCTATACAGTGATCAATGGAAAAGAGGTGTGTATACAAGTTTACTCCAGTTGTTCTAAAGGTCAAGAATAAAACAAATGTGTACATTCCAAAAGATTTTACTGAGTACATGTATCTGTGCTTTTGCATTTTGCTTAGGCTGAACCAACTGGTCAAATTAAAACTAATGACAGGATAATTTCGTGCTATGATTTTCCATTAATTTTTACATAGAATATATTGCATTTTGAAGGTCTGCCAGCAATCTGCGGATGCTCGTGGGTTTCCCCCGGACTCTGCCCAGTTTCCACCCACCATAATGCTGACCGCCGTCGTATAAGTGAAATATTCTTGAGTACGGCTATAACAAAGGCATAATAACAAACATGACATTTATCTATGAAGAAATTCCTGTATTTCACCATTCTTTTGGAATGTACACAAATAAAATAACATCTTTGTGACAGAATGAAGTATATTATAATAAGCCTGTTATTATGAAAGATATCAGTAACTTTATCGTTACTACTCTAATTCTTCAACCTTTTCATATGTTTGCAAGGTGTGTATACAGACATGTTCTGAATGCATTATTCTGTGTAAGCTGATAAAATTACACTTTTTGTGAAGCCCTCAACTTCACCAATTTGACCAATATAGTTTTGTCTCCAAAATCAAATTAATAATGTGTATTAATTGAGCTGAAAGTAGCTTTTTTATTTGCAAAAAGGTTGAGGAATTAGGGTAATACTTGTATGTATCTTTTGTATAATTCAAACCCAAACAATAGTAATGAAGTACAAACTCATCCATGTTTAAAACATAAATAAAATTTAACTCCTTGTTTGAATAGTTGAAGTTTCATTTCATGCTGATTTAGTCACCTGTAAATAGACCTCTTACAATTTCGGCTTTCAGGTAAATGTGTTCAAGCAACCAATCACCGATCAGGTCAAGAAGAGCAAAAAGGGGAGGCTTTCATTGGAGGTTATCAATGGAGAATATGCAACAATTCAAGAAGGCCATGGAAATCCAAAAGAGGTAAATTTACAGCTTGTAAAAATACTGTGTGTTCCAAAACTGTAACCTTCAGTAAGGAACTTGCAACATTCAATTTCAGCGATTAAATTCAGCAGTTTGAAGCTCCAGTGGAGCAAGGACCCTGCTTTTTTGGTATAATAAAACATACAGTGCATGCTGGGGGATGGAATATCTGGAATTGTCAGCTCTCGACAAGTGATATTCAACTTGTGCTTTGCAATAGTTGAATATCACTTCACTATCACTTCTGACAACTCCTGATATCCCAATATCCCATATTCAGGAGGCACTCTCTGTGTGATGTTCCACCCTGCAACATGCAATAGTCGTTTCAGTATACCAAATGACACCTCGTGATCATAGCTTTTCAGTTTCTACTTTGATTTATATACCAGAACATACAAATTGACTGGTGCAGACATCATGTCAAACAGATAACAAGAAATCACTACTGTGGTCACAACCAAAATGAATGTGATGTAGTATAGTTTAGTTTTGCATTTCTTGCCAAGGCAGCACTGGGCGTAATGTATCAAATGAACATGGTTTTGAACTCTTTATTTCAGGATCTACTTCAAGTTGTTTTTGAAAATGGTAAGCTGCTGAGAGATTTCACATTCAAGGAGGTACGGGCAAATGCTGAACTGGAGATGGTCAAGAAGAGACAGTCAGACAGCTAGTCCCTGATGACCACTTGCATCTTGGATTCACATCCTCATCTTTAAACACTTTGCAACTTGCTTACCGTTGGAAAGGCTCCACCTGTGATAGGTATCTCGCTGGGTGTCCCCATTATCAGTGTACCAATAGCTTTACACATTTAACTGTGGATTACTTGACTGTTCAAGTGATTACCCTTCAGTTTTGTATCCTAGGATGTAGATTTAAACACTTGCATGTAGACTTTGGCACAAAGCTATGATGGGGTGAGAGATGTATTTAAATAGATTACTTAATTTTCTAAATAATATTTGAATAATGAAGTGCTATGGCAATTATTTTGTGTGAAATGTTATAAAATAATGTTCAGCATATATATATATATATATATATATATATATATATATACTGGAAATACAATGTCTATGCTGTACAATGTTTCAAATAACATTTTTACTGTAACAGATACTCTGTTGTTTTAATATTGCTCGAGGAAGGAAGATTGCTTGAGGAAGGAAGAGGTAAATTTTCCTCTTTTAGAATGTGCCACTGCTCAAGTGTTATCTAGGACAGTTTGATTTTGTAGTGGAAAAATAGAGTTTACGCTATTACAAGTCAGTTGGTTTCGACCCATGTATAATTTGGTATCAGAAACGTACATAAACTTTCACAAGCCTAGCCTAAACTGTTGCTTAATAGCCTTTTACCGGTAGGTAGCATCATGCATTCAAATTTGAATATATTATGACCTCAAGTGATTTGCCAACCCATAAATAATTCGAAGTTTACATAAAAAAAAATATGATATCAAGGAATACATGTACTTGCAAATCACACTTTAGTACATTTATGTTGACAGTTTGTGTTCATCTGGAAGAAGGGCAGGTGATATACCACAAGTTTTGGTGTCAAATATCAGTTAAGGCAGTGCTAAGGTAAATGTTATAGGAGATATCTCAAAAACTGCTGCAGGTATTGAGCACAGGTTTGACATACATATACATGAAAATTTCACAATGTTCCATTGTTGATGCCCTGTATGCATATTAATTACCATAAATGATAAAATCCATTACCTTTCTTCTGTATTACAAACAATGTTAGGGTAAATGTTAAGGGGCCTCAAAAAGTAGCGTATGTATTGAATAAACATGTGAAGCACAGTAACACAAGGGGATGTTCCACCACTGATGTCCTGTGACTATCTTTGGTAGCCTTGCTACCAAATCCTTTCTCTTTGTGTTTTTCTTATGGTACCGAATTATGCTAATATTATCTTACAGATATGCTAATGCTTGTAAATGAAAGATATATCATAAGATTGTATATAGTCATGGCATATGTTTGTGGATTGTCTTTTTGGGCACATTTTGTAAGATTTACTCTTTTGTAGTCAAGATATGTTGTATTACTCAGAGTTGTACTACAGTGTTCATGCCCTAATCTTATTGTCATCAGTACCTGAAGATAGTGTATTCTTCTGTAGAAAACTCTGTGGCCATTAAACCTTTTGACCATAAGTTTTGAAATTCAGGTTCAGATACTTTGTTACAAGCTGGAAGAGACCGTACAGGTTGTTTTTCTTCTTGTGTGTGGTCATGGGATTCCCCTGGGCTCTGATGTCAAGTTTCCTCCGACCTGCCAGTAATGCTGGCTGCCGTTGTACAAATGATATTTTTTGCAGTGGGGCATAAAACAACAATCAATTAAATTAAATTAAATTTTCTTGTTTTGTTGCTTAGTTTTGGTTACATGGACTAGATGCTGCTAATGTGGGTTTAACACTGGAAAATAATTGCTGTTCCAGTCCAACGTCTGCAATAAATCCCAGATGCTAGTTAATTTTTAAAGGTAAACTAAGAGACACATTCATGTTCTTTGTGAAATTCTCAATACTTTGCACACATTCAGCTTTGTAATGGATTCCAGCAAGAGAGATATGAAAAGCACTGCTTTGCTGGATACACTTAATTGGAACTTGCATGTAGTGCCATGTACATGTGCTGATCTCCGGTTTTGTACTTTACAAATGAGTGAAGTTTTTTAGTTCAGTCAAACTTGTCTCCATGTTACATTTGGTATTGCACATAATATGATGAGGGTAAATTAGTACGCAATCATATTTACTGGTCTCTGCATCCTCTAGACATATTAAGCCATTGATTTTTCAATTTCATTTATACTTTGTTTTAAATAGCATTAGCAATATTTAATTTTTTTTTTTTTTTTTTTTTGCCTGGTTTAAATGGTAACCATACACTTGCCACATTACAGAATCCAACTCCAGTAATATAGATGTTTCCTTTTTTAATATGAGTGATGGGAGGTATTTAAACACCCTTTTTATAAGGATGTAATACGAAATTAACTTGTGAATATAACAAATTAAGCTGTATGTGTGTGTGTATATATATATATATATATATATATATATATATATATATATAGGGCGATTATATAATATCGAGAAATTTGATGGGATAAACAGGGACTACATTGTCATGCCATCAAAAATAAAAATGTATTGGGGTAGACTTCATTACTTTGGTCCAACTCATTTTAAGCATTTGCACTACATGTACTTTTTTTGAGGGTCATTTCCATATTTGCCCAGATTAAAACCTTAAAATGAAATGGATTATTGTATTTGAAACTTATACATTTAAGTGCTTTTCTGATGTCCGCCATCACCTTCTTTCTAGGCATATTTCTACCTGCGATACAACTGCCTGTGACTCTCTACATGCATTTATGATACTTCAACACAGTTACTAAGTGGAATGGCAAGATTTATGTGGGTACATGCATAAATGTTGGATGTAAAAATCATGTTCATTTGTATAAAAATTAACCTACCTTAACATCATAGACATCTATTGATCTACGACAACATTAACACACTTATTGTCTTAATGTTTTCACACATGGCGCTGATGTATGGAAACAAACAAGTTTGAGCAAGAGAAAAAGTTTTGTCAAATATGATCAAGCAACTCATTTCTGATGTTCTATATGACCATATATACATAGAAGAATCCGAGTTTTGTACGATATTGGGGGCCTTGCCATTTGTCAGTATCCAGTGCAAAGATAAAAGAAAAGTATCCGACGGTGAGCACTCAAAAGAATCTCCTGCTTACAGTTTGTGCATTTTGTGCTTGTTGTAGATGTGATAACTGAAGATAAATATGACAGGATTGCCATACATGCCGTTATCTTTCCATGTGCAGGATTGTATGTGTGTATGATAGTGTAATAAAGGCGGTGAACTTTGGTTAGGTTCAGCCGCAAACTTGTGTTTATGTATAGAAATAAACACCTCATTAAATATTGTATTAAATTTGTCTGTTATTATTATACCCCCTTCGTTGAGGGGAGGGGGGATGTATACTGAAATCGGCGTCTATATGTATGCAGACCTGATTTTGTCCATGCATGTCCTCCCATATAATGTACCCCATTTGGATGAAACTTATCAGACATCTTCTCTGTAATACAAACTTGTGCATGCTTAAGTTTAATTTCAATCGGCTAATTAGTTTCATAATTACTGCCGTTTAGGTACTTAGTTCAATAATGGATTTTCATGTAAGCTGTATTCTCTTCTGACGGCTACATTCAAACTGGATGTGTAATCACTGAATGTCCCATGAAACAATCTGTGTGAAGCCAAACTAAGCAACAAGAAGTCCTATCATTTCGTGTAAGGTTCTTCTGGTTTTCTTTCTTTCATTTTTGGAAATGTTGCGGGATGGAAGGTGGATATTTCCGACATCCGGATTCTAGTTTTCACCACAAAGTCACTCAACAAAACCTTGAGTATCCATGGGCAAGGGGTGTGGTACTGTGAACAGTTCTCCATTGTTACCAAAAGGTGGGCCCTGAGGATTTATCCAGGAGCCTATAATTATACTTGCCTGTAGCACTCAACTAACAAGGTACAATGGTTTAATCCAGCACTTACCGATTCAGTGACGGCTTTACATCAAGAACTTTGTCAGTATATGTAAACCTGTAGCTACACAGAGACCAAAAGGATGAACAGAAAACGTACACCCCTTTGCCTATCCGTGTCTCAAAAAATGGGAACACTATGCAGCACTCTTCCAAATGTGCCTAGCTAGAGTCAGCAGTGTCCAGAGCTGTTATGTCTACTATATCTGAGGATACCTCGATAACTGCAGTATTCTTGTGACTAGAGTAAAATCGCAACCAAACATTTAAAACAACACACGGCCTCATGGCGAAGTAAATGGCTTGTTTTAATCCAGTTTCTGCGATTTTTGGTGATAATTTGCAGGGTGGTAGTATGAATTCCAGAGGCATGTGGACCATTGTACAACGAGGGTGTAACTCACACCAGGTGTAAACTGTCAGGACTACATAGTGTAGAGTGATGTTGCCTGGGTAGTTGTTATAAATGATGACATGTGACAGCCTCCTTGTAAAACAGACCCCTGCTCTCTCAACCAATGAACCTTTTAACAGAGCACAGCTTGAGTCACCTCATGTATATAAAAGATCTAAGTGCCTTTATGACAATGGTGTGCTAGCTGCACTGTGCATGTCAGTTTATAATGGTTATTGTTTCAGGTTCTACTTACTGCTAAACAGAAGGTCTTGTTTGAAAAATTGGAACCAACAATGTTTTGATGTGTTTAAATGGCAGGCTTGAGATTGATGATTTATCTTCAACAGTTTTTTAGCTCAGAAATCTTATGTGACGATTTTGATATCTGAACCTATATGGACTGCCCAAACAGACAGGCACCAGTAAACAGCAATCCATGGACATCTGTTTTGCACACTGATTTTAGAGATAGGCGTCTTTATTCTCTACCTATTTTTCTATCCATGAAGCAAGGTTCACTTTCAGAAAACTTTGTCATCAGAAACTTCTAACTTTTTCATGTTTGTTAGTTAAAGTAGCATAGGCATAATGAAGTTACAAAAGAAATTAGCCACAAAGTTTTGTAAAAGTGGACCCTGTACCTCCAGTGCCTGTGGTAGAAAACGGTAATCACGTATGTTGGTGTTCTGTTATCTTCAACTCATTGACCTACACAATCCAGTACCACAAAGGAAAAAGCATTCATAAATCGAGTTTCAACATTCAATAAAAACATTTATTTACTTCTTGGCATATTAACTACCAGAGTCTACTACCAAGAACAAGTTTGGTAAACAATACCTAGTAACACAAAAAATCAAATACACTGTACAAGGAAATTAAAAATAATATCATAGATTGCGCTATAAATTATTAGTACATACAGAATGCTTCATTCATGATTATGTACCACTGCGAGTTATAGACTGATCAGCACTATCACCTAAGACATCTGCCGTAAATTCTGGATATAGTATTCCAGTTAAGTACATCTAAATAAGGTGCTGAAAGTATGCTCCACCGGCCAATTAAGCTCCAGAACTGCCATGTGTTGTTCCATTTCCATTGAACACAGCAGTGGAAGAAGCTGTGTTTTCACAAGACTTAATTGCCAAGTGCAGTCTTCATGTCAAACACAATGAACATCTGTGTATATTCACATTACATGGAGAGAAAAAAATAAATAATAAATTTAATAATTTAACAAACTAAAAACAAGTGAATTGCTACCCTCTCATTAACTTTTTCTTTATTAGTGACATGAACACAAGAGTAAAGTCTTCTTGAACTTTCATCAACAGTTTGTATTTTGAATGAATTATAAGCCACAGATAGAACTTGGATTTGTAACTTGCTGAGGTATGTTGTGATCAAAGCACTTATACATTTGCTGAAGTCCATCACTGAATCTAGTTTAATACACATAAATGTACAAATATTTACTTTTGTTTGTCTTTTAACAATTACACCTAATACAGTTGTCTCCTCTATGGCACAATTTGCCAATCGTCATGCAATAACAAACAAGATAATTAATGTGCTATAACGAACATTGCAGTCCTTTTCAAATCAAATTGAACCCAATAGTACTGTCTGTACAAGTGTGCTTGATTTAACCACAGCTTTTTACGGTGCATGGTCATAAAATGTGGTATAAGAGCCTTTCCTGTACAAAAACTTTGACATAAAAATTCCACAAGGAAAATATCACAGAACATTATACATGTACATGAAAACCTAGCAGGTGCCAAAAAGCTGGTATGTATATTATAAATATGAAATAAACACATCAAAAATACTGTAAAAAAATAAAACTTTATTTACAAGATACAGTACATGTACTATTAAACACTGACTGAATATAAAACCAGCAGTCCATGTGTTTAACTGTTGGCAGAAAAAGTAAATACTGAATGATTTGTTAGTAACATGATCAATACCACATAGTATAATTAGGATGGTAAAGAAAAATTTAGAAAAGAGAGTCAGCAGAGGATCTAGAACACGGTGTGGAGGAAGAGGAGGAGGTATTAAGGCTTACTAGCCGGAGATGGAGAAACAATGCACAAGGCATCAGTCAGAGTGGCAATGTTGATCACTCTTTTCTGTGACTCGCAATCGTAATGTTTAGACAAGTTAGTGCCCAGGCTTTTGCGGAATTTGGGAACAGACCTGGCCCTACCTATGGTAGGGGAGTATGTGAACGGTGTCTGAGACTTTGATTCGGAACAGCGCAATGCAAATTCCCCGTTGTTGTTCCCAGATGTCACCACAGAAGCCCAGGGTTTGTCACCTGGGTGCTTGGGGCTAGGTGGTCGACATGGGGGTGGACTAAAGTGAGATTTGCTGTAATTTTTGGGTTTATTACCCGAGTCATTATTAGTTCTAGTGGAACTTGGTTCTGTGGATCCAGAGACTTTGAGCGGGATACAGCTTGGAGCCAGTTGTGTGTGTGATAACTGTCGAAAAATTCTGTTACTATGCAGCCAGCTTGAAACATTGTAGCCACTACCATGTTCAACTAATCTGGCCGTGTCAGGGTTACGGGCACTAACTGGCCTGGAACAGGTGGGCGATTGCTGATCTGAGGGAGGGGAAGGTAGGGTTAAGCTCAGTTGTTTCTGAATAGAGTTTTGATCTTGCAAACTTTTTGGTGGCAATACTAAATACTCTGGCTTTTCCATTCTTGGGACTACTTCTGGTGGAACCTGAACTTGGCCTAACCTGTATGGCTGGCTGATTTGAGCAGTTGGTAGGACAAGTACAGGTCCTTTCTCCTTCTCATTATGTCTTTCTGTTTTAAGATGCTTGACCACTGCTTGAGTATTATATTCACAGCAGTCTTCACCATCTTCGTTTAACCGAGCTGCTACAATAACGCCTTGCATGTCACGCTTGAGAATCACCCCACCACATTTGCCACACATGCCCGTGCGAGCCCCGCGGGAGGAGTTTCCTGTTAATGATGAACATGAGTATTAGTAACAGCACAAAGCGACAGATCAGATAAGCAGGTTAATTATCACAAAACAAATCTTTATACATTATGGGAATAACAAAAAGAGGATGTAAAGATATCCAACATAGATTTACAGAGAATTGCTTACAATGCTAGGTAAAGATTTATGATTGTGTGAAACAAAGAAATGATTTGAAAGACACTCTTACAAGACTTGAACACACATAAACTTATAGGGCTTTTGTTTTTCTCTTTCTTTTGAAAATATTCTATGCTTTTTATAAATAATTTTAGCAGAAGCTGTAGATTTGAGTAATTCTATGTTAAATGACAGTAATACAGTTTTGAACATGAAAATAAGTTATTTATTTATATTTTTTGCTATCACATATCAAATGTCTATAATGAAAGAGAGGTACATAGATGTTGCTCAGTGTGCAATCACACAGTGATTTGTGGCCCTAATGCCTTTGAAGTAGATGTCATTGTTAAAACCTGGCTCATGACATGCAATTACTGGTTTGTTACTTGCAGAAATTAGAACAGCAATGTTAGACACAGGAATATTACATCACATAATATCACATCACATCACAGAACAACGAGGTATTAAATATGTTAAATGACAGTTAGTGGCATTATATGATAGCAAACATGAAGACACACAACCCCAGGATAACTATGTTTGACAGTGAACTGTCAAAGTAATAAATAAAGAACAAATAAATTACATGCCTGAGATAAACAGAAACCAAATAAATAATAACCATCCCCAGCCTATTAGAAACAGACACTCCTGAAAATTTATGTTTCATATATTGTGAACTTTTATGATTGGCATGTTCTCAAGTATTACACATACTTACCATCTCACAATGAACACAAACAACTTTCACACAATATATTGTAAGCGTTACTGAATACCCTTTTCTGGTATTTATGACCTATCAACACAGCATAAAGCATGTGCCCATGGGTGTAGTGAATAGAGTACATATACATGTACACACATGCCCTAAGCAGGAAGGGAAGGACTGGGTAAACAGCTTGAACTACAATATACCTGTACATTGTAAGTCTAACTGTCTAGGTACAACCATCTAACACATTTCAGTTTTTTTTGGAAACTTACTTTGTTCTAATATGCAAAGCACACCAGGAAATTTGTTGGTTTCAAGCATACAACTATATTACTATATAGGAACAGTAAATAAAATCATTACACCAGAATCTTGAAATCATTAAGCTCGAAGACAGGATTTCTTGATCTCAGTAAAAAAAAATTTCTCAAACTTTTGAGAGATTGCCGTCATCTACATCACCCATCAGAGTGTATGGAAATGTCTTGTCAGTATAGACAAAATGGTGGCTACATGTAGTACCAATGTTACACATACTGCGGCCACATGGCCATCAACATATCATGTGACCATATCTTTGCTCTGGAATCATTGAAAATGGATCACAAACAAATGTTTGTGTGTAGGTTACTGATACTTCAGATCATTTGACACCGTAATCAAAAAAATCCTATTTTCAACAACAAATATTGTCTGTGTGTGCTAGGTTGTAAACTTAATGTGTTGCTTGCTTTCATGCTCCAATTACACCTTTCAATAATAATGGACATAACTTTACTCTACATATATGTGTAGGCTACAATTAAAATTATATATTCAAAACTTTTAACTTTTAAAATACTATTTTATACTATACTTTCCTTGGCCACATATCTGTACTTGTGCCAAGCAGAATTACTTACTCTTTATGATGAATTTTCTTGGATGTGTTTAACATCTGACTCATTTGTACAATTCAACATAAATGCAGACAAAAGCAAAGGTGTATATAACTAACTAAAAGCACAACATCAACAGAGGAACATGCAGGTTTCAGGAAGATTAAGCAATCAGTGAATAGCAGAATCAGGTGTGCATGCTAGTAGGATCGTGTCAAAGGTTAAACCTACTCATAACACCTGGACCTTTATAATCGGTAGTTTCACCAGCGCACCACAAGAGGTCTTAGTGCCAATCACTTTTACTGAGTGCTTCTTGCGTCGCCGCCGTCCTTTAAGTACAAAAGCTTAGGGATTGAATAACTAGCAGCAAAATGTGTCAATTCTGCATGACCATCATACAAGTCATATGCTTGCAGTACTGCGAGCCTAAACACTCCTGAAATATCAGCCAATTTCATTCAGCTTGAATTACAGGTATTTAGTAGGCTCTTTGGTCATATAAAATGTACATTTACAGTAAAAAAATGCACACCTGAAGAAGGAAAAAAATTCTCACATGTGACACGATATGGTAATGTGAATGGTAGCAATAAGGGAGACAACCGTGTAAACAATCGCACATCATGGCACACCAGTGAAAGAGAATTCATAATCTCGTTTCTCTGTCTCTATCATATTATAATTACATTAAGGTAGTTTGAAATAAAAATGCAGTTAACCAAAAATCTGTGTAGGGGTATTAAATGATGGGTTGAATCAACCCATTCATGTGCATGACCACATATTTTCATACATATGGGTTCACCCAGACACCACTGTTACTGGGAGGGCCTAAATTACCAGGTGAAAACACATAGGGATTAACTACAGGCCTTTGGTTGAAATACTTTAGTCTTGTCCCTCCCCCTTTATATTCTATGTTCATATCTGCATAGGGAAGGCTGGGCAACTTTATCATCACCTCTGGCCTCCGTGGCTGAAGAGTTTGCTTTTTTGATGGGCGAAGGCGGCGTATTTTAGGAGGCAATGGGAAAGAGTTTTGTTTACCAGAATGCACATGTTGTTTATCAAAGTTACCTTTGATTGGTGCTGATGTAGAAGACTGGCTCTGCAAGGTTTTGCTATCAACTGTATTCACTTGTAATGTCTGTTGCTCCTTTTGTCCTTGGTTGGTGTTCACAACTGGGTAATTATTGGCCACAGACGTTCGTGAAACAATTCTCCTGCCACCTGTGATTGTGTACATGGAGGTAGGTGAGGCCAGACTCTTCGAAACACCATTGGTCTGTGAGATTACAGACTGTGACACAGCCCGCTCCTTCTTCCACGTTGCTTCTGACTTTGTCGTCCCAGCACTCTTCTGGGTTGACTGAATGCTCTCCTGGCTCATCTTGGAGGCTGTCTTAAAAGGACTTGACTGTGATTTTCTCTTGTGCAGATCCCTTGTGGCTGAAGAACTCTTGCTGGGTGGATTTGATGTTTTCTGTTCAGGCATGTCAGTAGTTTCACCTTCTTCATCTGACTTGGCTTCATCTCTGTCAGAGGCTTTTGTCACTTTATCAGTGTCAACCTTCTCCTCCTGAGAAGCACTTTCATGCAGCCTACTACAGGAAGATTCTGTGCTTTTGACAGCTGGGGGTGGCTTGATTCCCTGTCCATCTACAGACAGGTTTAACCCGATGTAGGGGGGGACTGTCACTGGGGACTGTTTGTAAGCCAACTCAAACCTCCCGCTATCAGCATTCTTGTCAAATCGACGGTCAACTACAACTGAAATAAGAATAAGAATAAAATGAATCAAATGAAACAAGATAGAAATCAATATATTTTAATCTGAACAGGAATTTTTTTTTTTTTTTTTGAAGGCACTTGAAGCAAATGAAAAAAAAGTAATACAAAACCATTGTCAAACAATTGGATCAGGAACATTCCAATTATTCATAACAAAAATAATCTACAGATATGGTATGTTTTAAAGGCATTTTAAAAAGAAATGGAGTTTGTTAATTAACCAACTAGGTATTAGTTCTCCAAGGTTTGTATCTGAAGGCTGCTTTACCTTTGACGGTGTCTTCCAGAACATTGGTACAAAGTTCAGCAGTGATTGCAGTACTAGCTTCCATACTAGGGCTACAATTAATCTCTATCAACCATGGCTTATAGTCCTCGGTAAGCATAAAGTCAGCTCCATACAACTCAAATGAAAACTGAAAGCATGAACACACAGCAATGAACTTACATATGCCATCAGGTATTATTTTTAACACTGTCACACCAAAAATAAATCAGTAAGCATAAATTCAGACTAACTTGTTTTATTTAACAGGCAGAATGCAAAACTAATAGTTAAGTGGCTGAACAATTAGATTATATTTCCTAACTATTGGGGGAGTGACTGTTACCTTTCTATATTCTACAAGGTCCTGTGTGGCCAGTAGAGCACAGATGATAGCTTTCTTCATGCCAGGATAGATCAGCTCCTCCCACTTGTGGCCTTGGCGACGTTTGCTGAAACACAACCACAATGTTCTATGTATAGAAACATCTTTTATTTCTCTCTCAAAATTTCTCTACAAAATTTCATTTAAACCTAGTATTTAAACGAGTTTTTATGATTTCTCCATATATAACAATAATAATAAAAAAAGACCTTAAAAATTGTAATTCAAAAAGCTGTTCTAGTGCAAAAGACACTACATTATAAATGCTTCCACCATTTCTGTATGAGTTTCTCCTTGGTCGGTCCAGTTTCCTCCCACGATAAAGCATTACCTGCATCATGTATGTGCATAAATATTCTTGAGGTTGAGATCGTATATTTAAAATACTCTTGAGTACGGCATGAAACATCAATCAAAGAAATAAACAAATCATTTCATGGACTGTCTGTGAACATACTTGAGGAACTCCTTGAACTCATAATGACTCCACATGTTCTCCTGTGGCAACATGGTGGATCGTGGGCCATTCTTGTAGTTCTTCTGAATGGCATTGTTAGACAAGTGAATTGACCTGAAACAGAGGTGTGATTTAATACTGAAATAAGAGGACACATGGAACGTTTAGATTTAATTCCTTAATATTCAGTTTATGAGCGATTTGGGTAGGAGGGGGGTACCAAATGGGGGGTCATCAATGACCTCATTTCTGAAAATTTTTGTCCACTGACACAAAACATGCATAAAATAGAAGGGTTATTACCCCAATAAAATATGCCTCAAAATGAAATCTATTTCTCAAAATTCAGCACAACGTTTTTCACTTCTCTTAAAGCATAATCTTAATTTTAGAGTTACTTTTCTGATGTACTTTAAGCTACCGTTATCATAGCAGTCAAAGAGTGGTAAATGTTATTGTTGGTCATAGGATTGCTCTATAATACATACACTGAATAATGCAATCTGTATTTATTACAGAAGTCACAGGGTGGCAATGAGTCATAATGTCTGTTATAGGAACAGAAAGCATGTTCCAGAAATCACACTGTGATAATGATGTTTTGCACCTGTTGTAGGACACAAAAACAGTACATACAAATTATATCGACAGTAATGATAATGATCCATATTGTCACAAGAATGATAACCAACACATGTACTGTAATCCTTCAACCTTTTCACATATTGGCATGGTGTTTATTTAAGCATAGTAATGAAGGCATTATTCTGTGTAGACTCCTAAATTTATGCTTTTTGAAGCTCGGAATTGGCCAATCCAATCAATGCTGTTTTGTCTCCAAAATGAAATTAAAAAATGTGCATAAATTGCACTAAAAGGTGCCCCCATGTATGCACAAAGGTTGAGGAATTAGGGTATATACTGTGTCCTTAAGCTAATGACTAAAAGTTAAGACATACTCATCAAACTTATCCAGAGTGTATTCCTGTGAGCAGAATCTGAGATAACAATCCTGATAGAACCACAGAGTGAGAGGATTCCAATCAGTGACCAAGAACCACTGTCTAATGTCAAACTTGGTGTTGTAAATCAACAAGGGCCGCTCTGAAATCAGTACACAACAATTACTGACTTTAGTCCACATCATAAAAAATGATAAGGGAGTAGTACAATGTTTAAGGTGTGTTGAAATATTAAAGGTCTTTTACAGATTTTTATCAGAAATTTGAGAATTTAAGATGATACAAAATAAAAACACAAATGACACATTCTGATTAACAATCAAATATATGGTTTCATGAGGTCTTGAAAGATTAATTAAACTCACCAATATACTTTTGGACAACAAATTTCCCTTCTTTCTTCATGACGTGAGAGTCAACCAGTTTCAGCATCTCTTCAAGTTTGGCATAACACACAATTCCTGTAATGCATATGAATATTTAAAGTCAGTCAGTCACTCATACAAACCAAAACTTAATGTTTCAAAAGAATTTCAGGATAAAAGGCAGCTTGGCTAAGAGTTTTCATGTAAAGACGTGTACCTCTACCCCTTGATTTGGCTCCAGGTTTGACAATCCACACATTTTTGGCTCCATCCATTTCCAACTGAGGGCAATGGGTTTTCAGACGATTCAGCAGACTTTCACACTGCCTTATCATCTCCAATGGCACATTAGGGATCACACCACCTTCACTGTAGAAAAAAACAAGTATCACAAGTATGACGCCTCACAGCAGAACAAACAGTTAGACACAACATACAGACCGTTACTTGCAAGTCTGAACTTCTTTTGTAAGTTTTAGTCGTTTGCAGACTTTATACATCAATATTTTGTAAAACCTCTAAGGCTCATCTTACAGAACAGTCAAAACATGCACCTGGCATAACATTCATGACAACTCTTGGTAAATTGGCTGAACATAATATTGCAAAACCAGGGTCAGATACAGAACGATTCTCATGCCGGTAACTAGCGCCCACATTAAGAAATATCCCAAAACACCTAAATAAACTTAACAAAAGAGCCCAAATTCAAAGAACAATTCAAATTTAAAATTGGCAAATACGAGAAAATTTAACGAGCGGTTTTTCGTTTCAACTCCGTTTGTTGTACATTTGCACTGTCGACTACTGTGCAACCCTTTACCTCATTCCCAATCTTTATTTGCTTCCGTCTTTTGATTCGTGTGTTTATAATACATTTGTACTTTTGTACAAGCTTGTGACTCTGGAGGTGCGTAGGAACAAGGTGTAGCCTCATCTTGGCCAAAATGCCAAAATGCCTCCTGGTAGTCTGAAAACAACTGGCCAATCGCACAATATACGGAGTTCTAGCTATGTCCACTGTGTGAAACGTACTTCCAATTTGATTTCATCTACTGGTGGAGGAAAAGGACGGAGTTCTAGCTATGTCCACTGTGTGAAACGTACTTCCAATTTGATTTCATCTACTGGTGGAGGAAAAGGACGATTTCTTACTGTCCCAAAAAATATAAGGGCAATGAGACCTGGATAAACAGGTACAGAAAACTTGTGTACTCCGACTGCGCCATTCAAAATTTTACGCTATTTTTTTTCATGGCCGGCAGCCCCTTGACCCCGGCTGAAAGGGTGCCCAAATTAGAAGGCTGTATCTGACCGTGAAAGCCTTGTAAGAAGGGCCACTGAAGACTGAAATGTGCAGTATAAACAGCAGAGTTTAAGACCAATTGGTAAATCTATATGCATACAAGTTTCCTCAAAGCTAATTTGTTCGGGATATACATTATAGACAGAATGAAAGATAATAAATACACTTACTGAGCTAGCATATAGAACCATTGTATTAACTGATTCCAGTTGTGAGGAGAAAGTTCTTTAGTCTGAAATGGAAATTTAGAAATAAAACATGAACAGATATATGAAGTGTCAACAGAAAGGAAAAGAGAGCTGGTTGCTTTGCATCAGATAAAACCTGAAAATATAGTTAACTATATTCACAGGTTATCTAAATTAACCCCAAAAAGAAGAAGAAAAAAAACAGGCACAGGTTCTTTTAAAGACAGAATTAAGGAAGTGACAGAGCAATGTGAAATCAAATGTTTTAGGTTTAATAAACACAAATGTTCAGTATAAATTTCTACTTGTAAGTATAAATAAAGACAAACATAAATGTACCAATGCTATTATCACTTACACTGTCTCGGTCATCAATGTCATCATGATTTTTGGATCGTAGGAACTGTTCACATTCTGATATGGAGTTCTCCAATGCCTTCAATGGCACAATCACAGATTTCTTCTTTTTTTTCTTTTCTTCAGTTTTTGCTTTGCTGGCTGCAGACGGAAAGAGCATGGGTTGCATTAAAAAGAGTATTGTAGTTCTATTCAAGTACTGAGTTATTCCTGATTAACTTTGATGTATTGTTTATACCACATTTTGTTGTATTGATACCAAAACTGCCAAACTAAACATGCCACAGGTGAGGATATACCCTGGATGGAAGTCTGATTGCTATTTGTTAATTCTTATCCAATTCCTAACAAAGATATTTACAGTACTCAATTATACATTTTTACTGTACATGCAAATGGATCGTCTTTATACATGTATTGATCAATATTCAACATGCACTCCTCTTCCATAATTGAAATATTTTTTTCCTGTGATGGTCACTTCAAGCATTAAGAAAGTATTACTGTAACTGGATGATTCATTTAACTCAGACACAAATATTCAGACATTTTAAAGCAATGTCATGTAGTCAGTCAAAAGTAAATGGCACAGTGGGGATGTGGGTAAGAAAATAACTCTTGACTGGGTTTTGTACAGAGCTGTAAAAGTGACATGGAAAGAAAAAAAATCTAAATAAAAAAAACACACTCATACAACTTTCAAAGAGTCAGTTATGTTTTTTCTTAATAAGTTGTGCTCCTGAGATAATTGAACCACTGAAATGCACAATTATGTTGTGCACACAAAATCACTGTTGCATCGTGCCCTCAAAATTTTTTTTTTTAAGTCGAGCACAAGAGATCTTTGTAATGACCTTGTGCGCACAACTTAATAAAGATCTCTACTAAGTCATGCACACGAAAAAAAACATAGCTGAAACTTTAGTTATGGGGTTTTTTTTCTCTATTTACAATTTTTTCCTACCCATGTAACTTGACAGTAATAAAGTGTTTGGTGTTCAAATTGATCAGCTGAACACTTGCAAGAAGAACATGAAGACTCGCATCCTTTTCATAGAAAACACTATCTAATTTTACAGAAAAAAATCTATTTCACAAAAAACGCAGATCACACTGTCTGTTTTATCTAAAATGACGTGTTCCAGAGTAATCATTCTGTTTCATTAGGATTCAGTAATATAGCAAAACTGTTAAATTTCTCAGTATGCTATTTGCGTAAGGATAAAGGCATTCAAGACAAAGGTGGATACATATCATATCAGTGGTTTTTAGGTCATTTCACTGGCAATGATCACTCCCAGCCGATTATTATCTGTGCATGATGCATCCCAGCTAATTAATCAAATGAACCTGTCAGTGAGTCAAAAACACATTCCATTCAAGTGAGAATAAAATTATCAGAAATTTAGATTAAGTACATAAAAATGGATTCATATGTCATACATTTTGGAGTCAATGGTGCATCTTCTACAGCCTTCATATGTTCACAAACTGTGTCTGTGCCACCTTCTTCAGACAGCTTGGCACACTCTGGATTGTCACATTTCTGGGGGGCAGGAGGAGCACCATCTTCTGAATCAGTGGGTTTTGCCACCTCTTCTTTCTCTAATTCTGGCCCATCCTTAGCTTGTTTGAGAACCAATTTGATGATATTTATACACGATGTAAGTCTGAAGTCATCTGGAAAAAACAGTTAAGAAAGAGTTATTCATCTGATTAAAGTTATCAGAAATAGGATAAATTTAATCCAGAGAATCTCTGGATATTGTACCATTACATTCATCCATGATAATGAAAAAAATGCTGAAAATATTGCCATAAATGACAAAGTTAACATATGCATTAAGACAAAAAACTATGACATTCATTTTGGTTATTAACAGATGAATGATCATTCTCATAGTTTTAGGAAATGCAGGCAGTTATTATAAAATAAAAATTTGGAAAATGATACACCAAACATGATATTTGATTTACAGTTTATGAAAAATCAAGTGCATTATGGGTAAAGTCCTCATTACCAATGAAAGCTTCCTTATCTTCATTGTGACTCAGCCTATAACAACGTGGAAAAAAGACATCTGGGTTTGCCTGTTCATACCATGGCACATTCCTCATGTTGACACAAAGACCAACCTTAAATAAACAATACAAAACAAAATTCATTACAAAAATGTTTCATATAAAATGAGTCCTTTTAAGACAAATCCTGTGAACCTTCTAAAAAAGCCATATATTAATCTTACCTTTGTAGTGAAGGATCCAGCCTTACAGTAATGGTTGACCATTTGTTCTCGGCCAAGAAAGCGGTAATCAATGGCATCTCGCTTGAGCACCCAGTAAAATGATGGATTAACATTCCGCACCATCCTCGACTGAAAAGTAAAAGGGTCATATATGTAACTATCACATACTTCCACATACAAAGGTATCATTCAGCACAGTCAGCAATGACCATCATGACAGGAAAACAATCTTGCTATTATAAACACCTTTCCCCATATCATATGCTTTCTCTCTAACAGCCTACATGGCATTTCTTTATTACAGCCATAGACAAAACACTTCAGTGGACATAAGGCAGATACATATGTAGGTTTCAGGCCTGCTGAAGTCCTTTAAGCCTATGTGGTGCCTCATGAACCATTTATCATGGTACAAATTTTTTTTCTTCAGGACTCAACCCACCATTATGCCATAGATGCCCTCCTCTTCTTCCCATGGTGGGATTTTGGGCTCCTCTGGTTTATGTCCATCTGAATTTCAGAACAAAGTTTGCATTCAGATGTAAACTATAATCATTGTGAGAAGTACATGTACGCTTATTTTGACCAATCATCCAGTAGTGATAATTTATTGCTTCTTATGAGCACAAACAATGGAATAGTAAACTTCAGGGAAAAAACATCCAACCCATAAACCTGTAAAGCATCATTCATTTGATTTATAAATTCATAAAGTTCTAATCTTACCATCATCATCAGTACAATCACCATCATCATCATCGTCAGCATCATCATCTTCATCCTCTTCGGAGTTACGTTTCCGCTTGTGGCCTGGTGGCTTCTTAACTGGCACCGTTAATCTGTAGAACTTCTCGATCCATCCTCGCCGCCTTAGGCTATTTCTCACAGCTGAGTACCCTCCCTGAATGGTGAACACTTTACGCAACTGAAAATGAATTGGCCAGACTTCACATACATGCAAGATCTTCACTACAACAGAAGTCATTACAAAGTGCTGCTGATCAGCAATAACAAAAATTTATTCTCTTATAAATTTGAAAACAAGCAAAAAAGCAAGCCAAGCTCAACATATGATTCTTGTGAAAGTACATCAATGATCATGCATCTCAGATTGAGAACACACCAGTCTATACAAGAAAGCAGATGTACAGAGAAACAAAGTCACAGACAGGTTTTGTGAAAAATCACAGAAAAAGTAAACTATGACTGAGCACCATAATAATGTGCATGCTAAAAGTATCTTTTCAAAACACAAGTTTCATGTTAATGCACAGAAAAGTTTTGGACATACTGCTCAAAATTGAAGGGGTAAGGAAAGGCAGGCAGATGGAAAGATAAACATACACATAAAAGTTTTGAAGCAAGATAATAAAACAGGCTCATTTTTAAGTTAACAAACCTTCCTTCTGTACGTATGAGAATTATTAACGTCAAATTCAGGTTTTACGAAGTACAAACTTTACATTCAAATCAGATCACACCAGGGAGGGTAAAGCAATATGTCTGAGGAACAACTGTTGAAGCACCTACCCTTATTGCCTTATCTACCAGGTCTTTTGCCATTCGTAGCCTGTCTCCAGTCATATAACTTGATCTTCGACCACCTAACTTGGGCCTGTTTAAGGTTTGCTGGGGTGGCATAGTTTTGCTGCGCATGTTTCCTAGCATTCCAGGCTCCACACAGGACTGACTGGTTGGTTGATTATCTTTAAACAAATCAAGATGTCAGCTGAAGCTTGTGACGTTTTTATGCAGACTGCCACATATTGAGAATAATATTAAGGTATTGGTACGTATATGATATGTACCAGTGTACAACATGCAACACTAATATGCTTAGTACTGACTGAAAACAAGCTGTGTGTGACTATGAAGTATATGAACAAGGCAAAGCTAAGGTGCTGTGTTCAAGCTTGACATAATTAAGCTTAACCCCTTTGCTAGGATTACCTAAAGCACTGAACAACATACTAATCTCATCTTACCCAATAATATCATAATCTTTCTCAATATGCTTATGCAAAACAATAATGCAACATAGCAAAACATGCTCCTGGATATATGTATAACTAATAGCTATCCCAAAGATGTCCTTTGATCCGGATACTGCAGGGTTAGCGAGTAAAACCAGACACATAATACAGGATTAAGATTAGTAACTTCAAGAAATAACTACACTAATTCCTTAACATGTAAACGTGTTCATTCTTCACACTATGTTTGAGACAGGAAACCTCTTGGTGATTTGAGCAAAGTCAATACTTCAGAAAACACCACAAAGAAAAGATGAAAACATGCATACTAGTACAATCACTTGAAGAATTATGTTGCTAAATTTTTGACAATACATGTTAAAACACATGTGCACAATCAAATATCTTATCATAGTGGTAAACCACTCCATCATATAACATTCCATAGATTTCCAGTAAACAGCCATGGCATGTTACAAAAATAACATTTTCACTGTCACGTTGTGCACATTTGTAAATTTATTCTAAGCTGTAATTAATCGTTGATCAACATCTTGAGAGTACCCAGTTTTCACTGCCTTTAAATTAACTTCTGCTCACTAAATAATCTTGAGTACTGTATGAAATAGCAATAACAAAAAATCAAATTCAATAATGGTATATTCCTCCCTTCACATTTCAACATCTCACAATTATCAATTCCTTTCAGAGTACATGTACAGTTCTTTAAGGTTAATCAATCTTTTTTAATGACAACCCAATAAGGGAAAAGCTCTAATGCCGAAACACCTTCACAAGACACAATGGTGTATTCAAGAAAAAGTATGCTTTCTTCTCTGAAGTATAAGATCTGACAAGAGGACAGTTGATTGATCATCAAGACTGGAACACCAGTCTGGAATGCACTACTCTCCTCACGAAGAGGACGTAGCCCTATAGTCCACGAATCTGCTGAAACACCATGCAAATCCTTGTGCAGGGATCCACAGACCGCTAATCCAGACTGATCTATGGAAAGAAACCTACTAACCCTAAGCCGAAACATTTTGCTTTTCTTGTTTCATATCCTTGGCAGAAGACAGTTAGACTCAAAGTTTGAACCACTGGATTATGTTAGAATAGTGCCTTGTAGATTTTATTTCCAATTTACATGTAGAGCTGTTTCAATATGGGTTTCTTACAAACAATACACATAGGTTTCTCTGTGAATTTATTTAACTTTGTGTTCAATGGTTCAATGGCCATCTTATGTTTGGGTTAAAGATAAATGATAATGGAGACAAACCTCCACCTCTACCAATAAAAAAGGAAAGGCTTTCAGCTTGCACCTTTTGCTCACTGGCTAACGATGATTGTGTTAATCATCACTTGTACCACAAAACTGGGTGTTTTTCGACAAAGCCTAAAGCCATAAGGTTTTAGGGCGTGTCATAGAGAGAGTAGGAATGCACCAGGATGCCTCTAGGGTTCTGGCTTAAGAGCTCTTCCTTATAAGTTTTCATGTGACAATCCTCTCATGATGAAGAAATGGAGTAAAATTTGAGGCAACTGATGTACATATCAGATAATAACCTTTTCTGTCATCATCTGAATCATCTCCGTCACTATGGGGTCTACTTTGAGGATACCTAGGTCGCTGTGAGGTACCAGGAGGGCGGAGTTTCTTTAGTGCCATGTCAGGGTGGCCACTAGCGTAAGGTCCTACAAAAACAATGAAAACAAAAAGAAGTTTACAAAGATATTCTTCTTTTTTAAAAATTCCTTACCGACAGAAAATAATAATTCCTCTTATAACAATCTATAGGCCTCCTTACACAATGTATGGACATCCACAACTATGACAGAGTTCATATAGAAACTTATTCTGACAAATAAAATATTAATGTCCACAATATATCGTAATAGGTGTATAAATACCGTCAAGGATACGTTGCAAATTTGCTGAGATCTTTTCTTTTGTTGGTTTTGTGAGTTGTTCATCAGAGGATGTTTCATGGATCTTTGATTTTGTATCATTTTGCACATCCTGGTCAGCATAGCTTCCCTGTTGAGAATAAAAAGAATGACTGACACTAATAAGCACATGCTAGTAGAAGCGGCTGTGTACTATGCAGCCCATAATTATAGTTAACATATGGTGCACTTATACATCAAAAAATCAAGATACACACTTGGGTATGTTTTATGGATATGTTATGCGCATTGGTGCATGCAATGCTCTTGTCAGATTGAATGACTTATATCCAATGTTTATAAATTAAACACAGTCAATATAAACCAAGTATGACATTTTCAAGATAAGATATGTATACGATCCCTTTGTGGCTTTACAATACCATTTCACAGCCATGAATATACATCAATGGAAATTATACAAAGCAACCAGTACATTAATCATTAATCAATAATACTGTTTTCTGGCAGCAGTCTAAAGTAGGAAATAAACCCCACTTTAAAATATAGGTTAAATAGCCCTATCATCCCATAAAAAGGCATCATCTGTACAAGGTTACACAAAATGAATCTGCACTCAACATTTTATAAAAATCGTAGAATATTTGGAGTAATCATTGTACAAAAACCAATGATGATAACTTTGAATATACAAACCTGACAGGACATACATGGAAGGGTCACATTAGTTGATTTTTTATCAAAAACATACATATTTTTGGCACAGTTATGGAACAGAAACCAAACCTGAGCGACAGACAGGCAGGCAGGTAGACAAACCATCTAAGGTGTGTAATAATAAACATTTTATACACATATAAATGATGTCATTCTATAATAGTAAGGAGTGGTATAGCCTTGCTATTATTTAGATTACAAATATTTACAACATGAAATTTAATACAAAAAGTCCTTCTTAAAGACATTACTTACATCTTTTGTCCACTCTTTGTTGCTTTTCCTTGTCTTTCCCATTGGGCTAAGCTGACCATTTCGGGGGTGCTCTACTTTTTCCAGCTAGAATATAAAATTTAAAATATATTCATAATACCTGGATGAAATAAATTTACTGTTGTAGATCAAAAAGATTAAGCATGATGTGTATTTCACATTTAACAGAACAGCAATAGATCATTACCCCTCTAATTAGTCAGAAGACGAGTTTGGTGCCAAAAAAAAAAAAAGGATGCCTACACAGCGACAGTGTTTGGTTGGCAAAACTTCAGCTGCTACCTTGCTGTGTAATATTCCAATTGATCTCAGGATAGTCAGATAACATCATAGAGCAAACTGTAACATTACAAAAAAGTGTAATGTAACAATCCTTTGCCATACAAGGCTATCACTGTGCAAGTGTCAAGGTTTATATCGAAAGGGACATACTGAAAGTAAAGAATATAAATGAGTGTCCTACATTCGTAACCAGATCCAGTCCTTAAATCACGTAAAAATTCTGATGTGGTACACTAAGCCAAAAACCAAGGGAAGCACAAAGCATATGCTAGTTTTAATATTTCAGGCAAAATAAACAAGAAAAAAAAAGCACATAGGTCTGACATACATGTACTAGATTGAGTAATTTATCACTGACAGTAAGCTCCTAAGCACCAGTACACTTGAATAGGAAAACTTGTAGTTGTGTCGATAGTACAGTCTATAAGCGCATTTTATCTGAAATAGTAAATCACTTACCACCTCTGTCACCAATACGTACTTTTAACAAAAAATAAATTGAACTTAAGAAAAAAGAATCACAGAGTCCGCACTATGTGTTGTTGATGGAATGCACCGTATATACTGTACCTAAAGACAAACATAATGAGACAATTTCTTAACAAATTACAGCCGACGTAAATCCATCTGGCCTTTCAAACACACTTACCATTTTTTTCTGCTTTTCCAAATGGTTTTGTTGTCTAGCCATGAAGTCTGTCCCCATGTTTTCCACAATCCTGGTGCTTGTCAGACTGAGTTTGGGTTTGAATGTGAACAGACCTTCATTGCTACTACTTCTACTTTGATTCATGCTAGCTGAAGAACCCAGGACGCTGAACGACTATGTTCGTGAACGTAAATTATGGATCCAAAAGAAGTTGAGGTTGACTTGACAGCGCTGGGCCAGAATTTGCACGCCATCAAGTTGTCAACTTCTGCAAGTCGACAACACGGTGGGGGGGGGGGGGGAGCAAACTTTCTTTGCGCGCGTTATGCTGTCTGTTAGTGCAAGACGAAACCTATTTGACCTGACCTTCTCCTAACTCCTCTACTGAGGGTTTGACAAGCCACTAATTACGAGGTGTTAACCCATTCTATGTCATATCGCTGTTCCGAAAGCCACACGGTCGAAATAAATGCGTCTAGCCCGTCGCCATGGACGCGCGCCATTATGGTTCTTCGGCTGTTATCGGTGAATCGATTCGCCCATCTTCGGCAATGTCCGATAAGCTCCGATTTGTCAAAGCTATGATTCATTTCAAATCATAGCGCGGTTGGCTGTTGTTCTAAAATTCCAGTGTTTTTAGTAAATGTTACTAATGTTCTTATTTCAGTGCAGGAATGCTGTCTTGATAATATGTGCTGAGTTTTGTCAAGCGAAGAACACAGAAAAATGTTAGATTTTGGGGCATACAATATCGAATGCCTATAATCATTTGGCGTGTCAAATGTGGTGTGTCAAGGTTTTATGAAACGTATTTCCTCATACCACGTGACTGTGGCACATGATGCAGGTTCAACATATCTGTCATACAATCATTACATCTCGACGGACCAAAAGCGTGTAATTTGCAGCAACAGTTGGGCAATTTGGTGGGTGATCAAACAATAATTCCTTGTATTATTTCCCCACAAGCCCTGTGTGACAGATTTAATTGATTGTTGGTAAAATTTAAATCTGCAGTTTGTTAAATTTTTGTCAACATTTTAGGCATGTTCATAGTTCAACAAGTCAACCGATACACTGCATTGTAACAGGCCTGTTCAGAGTGTTCTTTCAGCCAGTTTCGATTTTGTTTAAGCTTTTATGTCAATCGCACACCTTTAACAAGTTCACAAGTTAGTGCCCGTGTGAGTAATATGTTTATGTATCTGATTGTTGACGAGTGTACAGTCTGTGTCTTTAACCTCCTCATGTCGAAAGAGCAGTGGTTTATTTTTTTTGTTTGTTTTGAAAGGCGTTCTACGCCACAGTAATGAATATTTTACTTACGGTATTACTTTTACCTATACTAGCCCTACCATATCTTTACATCTTTGCTAATACTATGGGGCAGAACGATACTATATTCTGTTTAATTTTCTTGTCAACTTCAACTCGCACCTCAGGCAATTATGTGGTGTCCCTTGCAAAATTACAGACATTCGCGACCTCACCTTTATTCCTATGCAGCCTGCTCGTCTTGAAGATCATTGCTCCATGTTCAAATGAAACAAACCTGCAATGGCTTTCGTGTCACATATGTAGACAATGACTAGTGACTTTCAAAGCATTTGGCCCGTTTAAAATTTTGCAGAACTGAATAAGTGACTTGATTACACAGGTGGAACATTTTGTGGTTAGTAGAACTCATTTGTGTCGGTGAAACATTGCAGCAGTTGTAGGCTACATGAACTATGTTAAGGCAGTTTCATTGGTAACTCTCCACACACAAGAGGTGACAGATGGGTTTCATTTTAACGTGGGGTGATGATCTTCGAGGCAGGCAATGTCCTACATTCGAGGAATGAAGGTTAGGTAACACATATATTTGTGTTGACCTGTACTTTTGCAGTAGACATGAGAAAAGTGTCTGAGATGCGAGTTGGCAGGACTTCACTCCAAGAAAACCAAATAGAATGTTGGATAACTCTGCCCTTTAGTGTTTGCGGCCATATAGAGGCTTACTGTATAGGTCAAGAGCCAGCATTAAGTTTGGTAAAAACTGAGGAAAACCCATGACTGTCGTCAGGTTGCTGGCAGATGTTAGTGATGTTATGAAGGGACATTTGATATTGAAAAATCTGGTTGAATATGTATGTGTAAATTTCAAAATCCGACCCAGATCAAGTGTGTGCATGCATAATAATAATACAGCATCCCTACGACAATCGCTGACCATACATCATGTTGACTCAATTGTTGGAATATATCAGACAGTGTTTTGAAGGGAACTTACTCTTGTTTAATACTTACTTATGGCCAAACTTCTTTGTAACCTAGATCCACAACAAAAATTTCACTAAAAATACCCTATCTTCAACCCTATGTTATGTTTGATGTGCACTGATTCCCTACAACACCCGAAATGTAAATATGCCATAACCATAATTGGTAAACCATCTTTCAACGGTAAACCAGGTATTTTAACTTTTGAATTGGACAAGTTGAACTAACGTTCTCCATGTGTGGAATGCAAACTTGCGACAGGACGATGGGCAACAGAAATTTTATTCCAGCCAACATTCTCTTTAAGAATGGCATTCTCTGTAAAGAGAAAGTTGCAACTGTATGCAAGCACAAAAGACCATTCAGATCTATTGATGCTCAGTAGGCCAAAGGCGATGGTCCTCTGCAGTAGGAGAGCACATCATGCAACCTGATAAAGGCAGTTTCTCTTCTGTCATGATCAAAAGACTATTCCTGTACATAGAGATGTCAATCTGCCTATCTTTGCAAAGAAAATATGAATGTTTTGTTGTAATAATATAACTTACACAGAAATTGCCACAAGAGTTCTGGCTGCGGAGTTAAAAAATGGCACTGTGTGGAAATGTGTAATTCTTTGTTTTATACTTCTTTTCTTTTTATACGAATATTACTCATTTATATAAATATTACCCATTTATTTTTAATTCCAGGAAATGGATGTTTTGAGTCAGGTGTTTCGGGCAGAGTTCCAACTGAAGCAGCTTTGCTTCTCCACAGTTGTTTATGACAGAGTATTTTTCTCTCATGTATGTATGATGTACATATATATAGCTGTCACTAGGCTTTCATGTATTTGATATCATTCTGTAATCAGTGTTAAGTAAAGCTAATTGCCACAGTATACTATGAAAAACTCACTTTGTCCTGTAAATATATGATAATAGCGCAGTTGGTTAGCGCGCTAGCGCAGCGTAATGACCCAGGAGTCTCTCACCAATGCGGTTGCTGTGAGTTCAGGTCCAGCTCATGCTGGCTTCCTCTCCGGCCGTAAGTGGGAAGGTCTGCCAGCAACCTGTGGATTGTTGTGGGTTTCCACCGGGCTGTGCCGGGTTTCCACCCACCATAATGCTGACTGCCGTGATATAAGTGAAATATTCTTGAGTACAGCATAAAACATCAAATAAATAAATCAGATTTCTGGTGAAGAGAAAGTTGCATTTATGGCTGTTTTGAGTCATATTAAAACAATATTTGGAGTTTATTTGATTAAACATGTTGACCTAACTGCATTTAAAAGTATGGTATGTGTTTGCCAGAATCTCACTGTTTCCATTGTAGTGGCGAATGCCCCCAGTGTTGGTCATTATATACAAAGTGCTTCTGACTGTGTATGTGGACTTCTGGCTAATATATACTGCTATCCGTTACGAGGACATTGATGTCAGTGGTGGATCTGGGACATTCATCCCTTGGCCCGCTTGGCTGACAAACTGGACATACACACTGCTCGCTTTACACCTCACCATGTCCACTGTGGCCATTGTGGTGTATCACGTGGTCAGATTCTCATACAACCATTCATGGTTGTGCACACGGGCAGGGAGTGAACATTGGAGCATTATGCATGAAGGGATAAATCAAAGGGAGATAACTGGGGATTCCTACAGTACAGATGGCACACAAGGCCCTGTTATAGTTCGCACACGTTGTGCGCCCTGGTATGTGGTGGTTCTCTGGATTCTCTTTGACATGGCCACTGCAGCTGTCCCGATGGTCACACTGATGTTTTTCATTTTCCTATGGCCTCAAATGACACATTCAGGTGGAATAGATAATGACAATTTGCAGCTCCATGGGCTGAACTCTGTTTGTTTGATCATAGACTTTTTCCTAAGTCCAGTGCCTGTTCGATTGTTGCATGTGATATATCCTTTTATTTATGGTCTTGCATACCTTTTGTTCAGTGCCATATACTGGAGTGGGGACCACAACCGCGTACTATACCCTGGAGTTCTAGACTGGAACGCACCAGGGAAAACCATTGGAATGGTGTTTCTTGTGCTCGCTGTCCTGTGCATTTTGCAGCTGATATTTTTTGCTTTACACAAGCTGAAGATGTATATTTATTATACATTGTACAGCCTTGATTTTTATGAGAGTATTGGTGATTAGAGATGTGTCCAGATGTGATCTTTCAAGTGTTTTTCATGACATATGCTCAAAAGTTACTTACTGGTATAGAAAATAGAATTTGTGATACATATATATTTACAATGTAAAGCAATTTTTAACTGATGAAAATATTAGTCCATTTCTGTTCCCCTCTATTCTCATTTATTTGTTCTCTTTTTCGTTACCTTTCACCCTTTTATAACCATATGTAACCAGTTGATCAGACGTCATTTTTCAGATTCGTTTTTATATAAAAGCTTATAAGGTTATTTCCATTGGTTATTGGCTCACAGTAATAACAATGATATTGTGGAAATCTTAATCAATGATCCAGAAAATCAAAAATACATTAATACATGCTAACCTGTTTTTAAAAATGTGGTACGTTCATCAATAATCATATTGGATATACAGAAAAATAAAAGTTTGTGAATTTTTGATCTTGTCTAACTGCACTTTGCATTATGTAGCAAGGCCTGTGGGCCCATATTCAGTATGTCCATCAGTGATAACAGGTCTTATGATAGCATGATGCTGTCCATCGGTCTGCTAGTCTGTCATTACTGGTGTGTACATATGTTGACATTATCATTTGCCTCTCTTCACTTCGAGGTATTAGATTTCTTTATTTCTTGTCTCCACCTACAGAAACCCACCAAAGACTTTAATATGTTATGTTAATACTATTGTGATATTTTCATGTCAAGAATGTGTATGAAGAACTGCTTCACTTTTTAAATGGGACCAATCAACCTGTAAGCCAATCTGACATGATAGCATGGTAAGATTATTGAAGGGAGAATTTGTTCCTTTTGTCACTAAGGCGACACCAATTGTTTTTTTTTTGGTGTTTTTTGAATGCTTAAAAATCAAAAAAATGGAATGAAAATGAAAATCTACCAGTTGGTTTGGTTTGGTGTTTTTATGATTTTCCTGTTTTTAAGGCTTTCTGACAGTGTAAATATATCTTGAACAGGAAAATTTAGTCTACATTTCCCTCAAATAAGATGAGCTTTATTTTTATTTTATATTCTCTGATGACCTGGAACAAATTTACTTTGCTCATAAAACAACAGTTTAAATTGATTTTGCCAGTAACCATTTAGACTATGTATTTGTGTATATATATGTATATGTATGCAAATATATTTAGAAAGTCTAGATTGTAGCGAAAGAGACGTTTCTAGTAGGGTTAGATACCGTAGAACTAATTTTGTGTGTCTCCACGCTCTTAGTATTGAGCAATACCTACCACAAATAGTTAATGCTATCTTGGAGATCAAGGCATCAGTGGTCAAAATAGTCAGTCAGGCTCTCTTTTTTAAGAGCTTTAAAATGACCTCAAATTGAACATAGGTCATCGTAAGTATGGCATAATTCTACACACATAAAATATTGAATGTTGTATTTTATCTGCTTCCACGTTGTTTCACAATGATATAAATGGAATGTAATTCATTCCACACCTTTGAATCATATTGAGTGAGCTCAGTTTTTGTAGAGGTTGTCAGTCTGAAGGACATTTTGACCTCAGGATATACATGCTGTATGTGTCGTTTGTAAAATCCTGTTGTTGTTTTTTCAGCTCATCTCAGAGCAACCATCTTTTTTTCTGTTGTGGTTGAGTACATTTATTTTTGTACTATTGATTTTACACTTTTTCTCAATTATTGGCGAAATTATTACGAATGATCATATTTGTTATAATGGTTTTGTTCACTGCAAAGAATTGTTGTATCGCCTGGGCTCTGCCGAGTTTCCACCCTCTGCAACGCTGGCCTCCGTCGTGTAAGTGAAATATTCTTGAGTATGATGTAGAAAATTAATCAGTTTAATGAATTAATTAGAATTGTTTACATTGTGAACTTCAAAACTATAATTAATGTTACTCTGATGTTCATTTTGGTGCCTGTACACATACATTGAATATCACCCCCATATTATTGCACATCAAATAAAAAACAGAGTATTGATTAGCTTATCTATTAAGAATGTAACATATTTGTGTTTTTTTGAAGAGCAGTACTACTAGCAAATAGTAGTTTTACCACTCTGTAACAATGATTTTTTGCTGGCAGTTTGAAAGTAAGGCAGGTTTTTGTTGAGAAAGATAAGTAAATGTGACATTGCACAATCAGTGTTCAAAAAAATTTTTTTTGTTTGTTTTGTTTAGCTCAGCTTTCAAATTTCATAGGGCAGTTGGTATATTGAATACTTTGATAAGAGTCTGTTGTTTTGTAGGCTCAACAAAGCTGTTTGCTTCACACGTGTGTGAGTTGAGCAGTTATTTTCATGCATGTTTGCCAATAATTTGAAAGGTTGAAGCAACTCATAAGGTTATGCCTTAGTGCATTATGAGAAAGAGATCCTCTTTGCTGTACTTTTAAAATTATGAAATTCTGTTTGAGAACAATTTTATCACTCAGTTCTCCGAATTTAATACTGAGGTGACTGATGTTTTATTTAACTCAGAGTCTACACAAATTACGGTATTATAAGTTAAATGGGGCCTCCAGAAGCTCAGATGGTTAAAGATCGTGACAACTGTCTGACCATTGACCAATGAGGTCTGAGGCTGAAATCCATCTCTTGCTACTTCAGATGTGGCTTTACGTCAGGTGGTTTGTGAGGAATCTAATGAAGGTCATTAGGTTTCTCTGGCCACCCATGTTTCCTCCACCCATAAACTTTACCCGGCATGTAAGTTTAAATTCTTGAATATGGCTTTAAACACCAATCAAATAAATAAATAAATAAATAATTGTCAGGATAACTGATAACTGAAGCTTCGACATCTTGGCTTAAGCAATCCAAAAACACAATGTTACCATTTACATCTGTGACCTTCGGTATATCCGTAAATAACTGTGTGTAGATATAGTTACCTATTGGATGCAGCTTCATCACCCAAGAAGTCTGCACGCCATACCACAATATACCACTATGAGTGCTTACTTAGTATTTAAACATGAGTGTTTACGATAAGTACCAAAGTTGATTATGTATGTGACTGGCTCATGCTTCGTGCCAAAGATGTCTATTTGCTCTAGGCATTGCATTTGGTGAAGAATTCTTCATATTCACGCACATGTTGCTATTGTCAATTATTGAATGCTAATGATATATCCGGTGTGACAACATGATACCTTGTGATTTTAGCATCATAATACTTAATTAGTTAGTTTTAATCTGAAAAAAAGACTACATGTAATTTTGTCATGAGGATTTTACTCAGACCTGCAATATCAGTTTATATCAGTATCAGTTTATAGTTTATATACAAATTAGGGAAGTGCACTCTATAATCTCTATAACATAGGTCGTCATGGTATATTTAAAGGCAAACGCAGCTGTGTGAGCTTCATAAAACTGACCCCGGTTATAGTACATGTATTTACAAGGATCTAAAACACGAAGTTGTTTTGCCATTGATTTTATTATACATGCTTTGTGAATTTTTAGGTTTAATTCCTTATCCCATCCACGAGTGACATCTGATAATATATGTTACACAGCATATGCAGTTTGCCAGCTGGTTTTACAAAATATTTTTTTTTTCAGGATTTTATTTTTATAGAACTTATTTAATTGCAAAACATATTCAAACTCAAATCTTTGTTAGTAGAGATTCCCTGCTTTTTGCTTGTATAGTGCTTTGTTAGGATAGTTACACATGTACTTATTGCACAATAAAACCATGATATTTCCCGTATGTCTTGTTAGAAAGGACTGCATTTTCTTTGACATGTTGGAACTTGTTTCTAGGTCATAGGTAAGCTATTTTGATCAAATTTGTTTAACTTGGATGTGGAAGAACCTTATTTCATCTTATATCTGTACAAAGGTGAAATTTTAGGATTTCCTTCACCGATAAAAGTGTTGTGAGTGTTGTTACATTTTGATAGTTCACATGCATGGCCACATGATGTTGAAAAGGGAAACATTTTGTTTGATGATGTTCAAATATGAGCTCAGTAAGACCATGAACATACTAAATCATGGAGGGATTGAAGTGGCCAGGTGGTTATACCATGCCAGTGCCTCTCACCAAGGCGGTCGCTGTGAGTTCAAGACCAGCTCATGCTGAATTCCTCTGCCAGCAACCTTCCCAGCTTCCTCCCACCAACATGCTGGTCGCTGTCATATAAGTGAAGTATTCTTGAGTACGGTGTAAAAACACCACTCAAAAAATATTATGCAAGACATTGTCTTTGACATATAGAGGCGTACATGTATTCAGTGTTTCTCTGTCGGTAAGCCTGATCATCTTACATCAATCAATATGGGCATCATGCTGCACTTATACCTTGGAGTTAACCAGTGGGAAGTTTGTGAGTGTCCTCGCTGGCTCCATTGTCTGACAAGTTCCTCCAAAGGGCAACAATCCCTTCACTACATTCAAATTCAGCCGTCAGTTCAAGAATCATTCAAAGGAAAGTATCAGACATCAACATCATTGAGACATGAATGCAACATTTTTTCAAGGGTCTTGCTGCTGTTCATGGGCTTGTTAAGTCCCTTCTGGTTGGGAGAGTTTGCTTGAGCAGGTACTAGTTAAGACTGTCGTTTGAAACTTACAAACACAGGTGGGGGCGTCTGAAAGGTTTACAACCCCTCTTTTGGCGATTACAAAAAAAAGGGAAAATTACATTGTAAAAGATGGCCTCAGGGACATTTTGCAGAAGAACTGTATCTAAGTGCCTCCCTCCCACAACTGGGTATGAGGCTGGCCTCTAAATGCACTGGCAAGTTCATTTACCAGAAGAGCAGTTTCCTTAAATCCCCTTTCTGTTTTTTTTTTTTCTGTAGGTGAAACATTAAGATATTTGAATTATATACTAAAACATCAATCATATATAGTCCATGATGCCTGTCATTCAACCTGCAGTTTGAAGAGTATTAACAAAGCTTAATCAGCAAATATGTTTCCCAATGGTAATGTGTTCCCTACACGAAATCAAGGGAATACTACCAATGTGGTGCTTCACCATTAATATAGTCATACTTCAGCAAATCTAAAGAACAACATTGCATATACAATGCTAGCGATTTTTATTTCCTGACAAATTGTCACTTTTGTGTATAATAACATGAATTCTAGCCGTGTGTCCTTATTTAGACATCATTGGTAAGACAGCACAGCCCACAGACTTAGAAGGATGTGGCAAAGGTTCCACCCCCGACTCCCAGAATCCAGTCCCTGCATTGTAACATTCGATAGACTGTAAAACTTGATTGTAATCCTTTGAACAGACTCCGCCTATGATGTAGATTTTGTTGCCTGTAAAAAAGAAACGTCAACTAGTAAAGTACATATAACTTTCGAGCACTGAAATTATACTGTTTCACACAGTATGGAATTATGGCTGCGTTATCTTCTCTATAATATTTGGACATCCTCTAGTTGTAAATTTGTTGATTGCCATACATAAAGCGCATGTTTGAGTAAACTTGAGCACAACAGTCCAACAGAGAGTGTTTCTCCACAAAACCTGAATCAGATTCTTCACAAGTATACTTTAGTATTATGTTGCTTAAGCAAAATACTTCTGCTGGCGCAAAGAACTTAAAAAGTTTTGTGGAACCGGGCCCTAATCTGTATAAATGACGGCTACCTATTACAGTATATCTGCTTTTGTCTAAAGAGAAAATTCGTGTTTTAGACACAAGTATGCATGCAATGAGGTATTAATTATGTTCACATCAAAACGTGTCTCTGTTCAACTTCTGGAGATATAATCTCTCACCTATAACGGCGGAACCGCTGTTATGCCTGGCAGTTTTCAGGTTCGCCACATGTTCCCAGGTGTCTGACCTGGGGTCATACAGATCCACGGAGGAGATGCTCTGCAGCATGTTGTTCACTTCAGCGGCACCGCCGAACACGTACATACGCTTGTTGCTGCACACTAGGTTACAGTAACAACGGGGAATGCGCAAGTCGTGCTTTACAGTCCATCTGCAACACACGACAGAAGACTTAGAAGGCATTAATAGTCTCTCATCACGATCCGTGGAGAACACTTGGAATTACACTGTACACAAACATTAAAGCTACATGTTTGCTAGAATCAGCCTACATTAGAGTTGAAAGTCTTTGTAGAGAGGAGCAAAATATCTGCAACTTTCAGGTGAATACCAGTTAAGAAAGTAAAACCAAAGTTGGAACGACTGGTTGGCAAATGGTGACAGGTAACCCGTGAAATAAAACATCTTGTCAAGTTAGCTCAGTTAAGGTTTTTATTCTAACTCCCCATGCGAATGCTTAAACGTATCTTTCTGAAAAACATATGAACTAATGGGAGTGTAGTGTTGGTCTGATTCCGATTTACACACAAAAACCAGCTGTAGTCGTATGAAGCATGCATAGACACATATGAGGAGTGCACAATGTTCGCACTTGTGTATTCTTGGGTCGAAACATTCCACGACTTTCAGGACGGGCAATCCTCTGTTGAGGGCACCTTCTTCGCCGTAACCGCCCACTACAAACAGGAAGCCCTTAAATACTGCCGCCCCTGCCCCCAAACGAGCGAACCTCATGGGTGAAATGTACGACCAGTTGTTCTCGTGGGGATTGTACCTCTCTACAGTGTTCAACACTCTAGGACGAAAAAGGATCAAATGAATATGAATGGGCAAATGAAAGGAATAAAATGATAGAAATACAAGTTAATGAGGAAATACCATCGCAATACATGTTCGAAAACATCATCTGTACGCTTTGTTTACATGCCAACATGAGGTTGATTCAGAAAGCTGGTAGACATGGCAAACCAATCGCTGTACGCGAGGCTGGCATCCTAACCCAACAGTTTACCACTCCTCCCCTATAATGCTGCTTCTTCAAGGGAATGGCATGCACGAAAAATTTAAAGCAATGGGGAAATACCGAACATTCATAAAATGATATGGATATTAATTGTGATTGTAAATGAGAATGCTTGAAATGTATAGATGATAAGTCATGTAAGCACAATGTATATGGGCTGGACTCAAATTGTTACGCAAAATGCATTAGGCAAATATAACACTTTATTAACGTTGAAAACTTTTAATTCTGAAGAATCTACATCAATATGTATACGTATATTAATGTTTAGGATACAAAAAAACCCTGACAATTCTGATATTGTGTCAGGTTAGAGGCGATGTGGACATTTTAACTTAAGTCAGGGGTTTTGATCTAAATGCCTAAGAACTCGTCTTAGCACGGTCAAAACACAGGACAGCGGAACGCACGGATAAACGAAAGAAGGTTAATTGCGAAACAATAAGAACTGTGCGTGACGAAATACCAGTTATATATCACATTGTTTGTGTTTAATTCTATCTACCCCATTGCGGCGTCAAACAGCTAATCTACTGGTCTTAGACACTACCTTCCCCACTCATCTTGTCCACCCAAGGCATACAGCTTTCCGAAGAGAGGACAGAGGGCGTGGCACCTTCGCTTGGATATCATTGGAGCCACTTCACACCATATGGTCTCTTCAGTATCAAAGACAAACACTCGGTTACAGGCCTGTGTTGCCGCCCTTCGCGACTTATCGGTTTCACATCCACCTAATTGAAAACAATGTTATCAGATTATGCATCGTATACAATAAGTGAATCTGTACATCTACATCATCAGACATCTACATCGTGCGATTATGACTATGTCCATTCCCTGTTCAAAGCTTAGCGTAACATTATATACTGTTAAGTAAATTTAGAATATTCAATAATATACTCTTCGTTTGGTATGGCAATAACTGTATACGTCCTTACCAGCAAGATACAACTTTCCTCCAAAAATGGCAACCGCATGGTTTTGTCGGTGTTCCGGAAGAGGGGCGAACTGCATCCATTTGTTTTTCTCCGAACTGTAACGTTGAACGTGTCGACCTATTCAGATAACATATGGAATTGATGTACAGTGATAAATCAGACAGGCATATTGAAGAAATATACTACTGAAATTAACCCAATATGCAGAACAGGCTTCCTGACCTAACCAATACTCATAAAAGATTCCTTCCAGGAACTATATATACCAGTAATGTATTGAAAAAAGAAGGGCAGCCATGTTCGGATTGAGCGGATTTTGATGCATAAAGAAGTTAGATTTCCTTACCGTATTTATGGTCACGGGACCTCTTCTGCGCACCACCAACTGCCAAAATGTCTCCAGTCAAAAAGTCGTCTATCTGAGGGCCATTATATCTGAGCCCTGACGTCAACTTTGCGCGTGGGTTCCGACGGGCTGGTAGGTGGTCACCGATGATGTAATCATCCACGGAGTACTCGTCCTCTGTTGTTTGGTTGACGGACCTGGCGGAGTTAGAGTGGCGCGTTTCGGGTGCTGCAGGGATATCCTCTAGACCTGGGGGTGGTTGTGGCTGCACAGAATCCTGGACCATGCTGGTGGTAGGAGATGGATTCATGCTTGGTTGGGTAAAGGCAGGCGAATCCTGAAACATCTTTAAACGCACCCGATTTGCTCAATACACACATAAAATTGAATGTGTTAAAATAACATTTTATATACATTCTATTTATTTACATCTATTATAATTTTAAACAATTTTATATACCCCCATTTTACGCAACGTAACGGTATTGCTGTTTCAGTAAATAAATTATTCACAAAAACAACTCCTTAGAAAACATTCTGAATCCTCAAGTAATCAAACTTACATCGTCTGGCATCTTTATCCTAGGTTTTGATCCTTCTATTGTCATACCATCCTGAAGTCCAAGTTCATGTGTCGTATGCAACCTTATCGAATAAATACATTTCTTCCATTAAATCAGTGGTAAAAGTAAAACAATGAACATGAACTCCGGGTTATTTATTAAAGGCTTTTTTATAGGCTGACAACCAGGTTTGTAAAGAAGTAGATGTTATATGTCAGATTCATTTATTCCTAAAATATTTGAAATGTTTGAGAATGAATTCGACAATGACCACAAGATGCACGTGACTTACCAGTTCCCTCTGAGAACAAGCTCCTTGCATACAGGATCTGTTTTGAAGACAGGACTCCTCTTACAACAGTGGAAGAGATCTGGAGGACTCATCAATGAATAGCGAATTCGTCTCAACAAGCGAACTTCTGAATCCGGAGAGAGGTTTTTGGCATGGCTCAGCCAGTCCATAACTATCTCAAAGACCTCCATTTCTGAGCGAACCATAAGTTGATCATCTGTTAAGAGTTTGCACATGGTATCAGTACTTAGGTGATAAAATCTCTTCCACCTTTGAAGGTGGTAGAAATTTTTCCTGACGATGTCGTAAGCTTGTTTATACAGTGGTCCGTTGCTGGCAACTTTGTCCACGAGGATGAGAGCCTGTTCAGGAGTCATGTTGTCCAACAAGTCTTGCCAGGTCTCCAGTATCCCATGACATTTCAGCTTACTGCTCATAAACAAGAAATCTGACACAAGATCAGGTCTAACATCGAGCTCCCCTGTGTAGATGTAACTAAGGAAAGCCCTGAAAGCGTCAGGCTCTATGCCTTTGATGCGGATCTCCAGTGGTAATTTGAGGCGGCCATTAGATACCTCGTTCAGGAATAGGTTGGAGAAGTATTCGCTCTGACTCGCCAAAGCAATTCGGTGGGTAGCAAACGTCTCCTCGTTTATCCGGATTATCACATCCGCCATACTTTTGTCCTGATACAGTTGTTTTACGTACTCTCCAAGTTGGGAGTAATGGTGGATTTTGTCGATGGGTTTTGTGGTGAGTTGGTGCAGGGCTGCCCGAAGGCGGGGTGAGGCCGTTTTGTCCAAATTGTCGTTGGGCTCACTGGCCCAGGACACGCCGGCTGATGAAGCGGAATCGGGGGATGCCAGAGGCCGGAAAACGTTTGTATCGTCCATGACAAGTACTGGGATATGCCGATCCGAATGCCTCAGTCTGTCTGTTGGAGGAGCTGGTGATGCAGATGAAGATCCTGCACATGAAAAAGGAGCGTTTTTAGACATATCTACATCGAAGTAACCATCGACATATCTGACATGATGAACATGGCATAAACAATGCTATGTACTTGGTGGCATTTGGCGCTAGCTGTGCTAATAATATCTATTAATGATAGAAGCCATATGAGAAGAAAGTTTTCGTTTCAGTCATCAGTTAAGAGACAAACCTCGTGGTGATATGGGCCTGTCATCAACCTGCTAAAGGCCGTGGGTTTCCACCGTGCTCTGCTCGGTTTCCTCCCACCGTCGTATTAGTGAAATATTCGTAAAGGACTAAAACACCAATCAAATAAAAAGATATATCCTAACGAAGGCCACAGTCATGACAACAGGATTGAACTTGAACACACGACTTCACTGGTCAAAAATAAGGTGTCTTGATCAGAGGTAGTACGGATCACTCAGCCATCGAAGGCCTCAGAGAACAGGGCCCACCTACGCTAGTCCATCTTAACGTCACGAACAGGACGAAATGCCTACAATGCTGGGGCCAAATGAACAAAGCCATTTCTTACTTAAGTCCAGATGTAAAACCTCTTCACAATGCTTTTTTTAGTAGTATAATTTGAAATTTAGAAAAATTTGTCTTAAGACAATATCAATGAGGTGGACAAAATTTTAATTTCCGAACCCGAAAAATGAGTTTTAAGATAGCATTTTAAATTTTGATTTAAGTCTGAAATGGCTTAGAGGAATCGGCATCTCAATTTACAAGGAATTGAGACTACCTATGAATATCGTATAGATAGGCACAGTTCACAACGAGAATATTATCTTACTTGTAGACCTATATCCAGGGTACAACTGCGAACTAGAGTTAGAACTTTGGCTGGGAGCCATACCACGGTCAAAGTATACATGGTTATCGGAAGGCCTTCTAGATTCGGCTGTGTTATACGCTAAATCAGAATCCGAGTCTTGGGGATCCCGTGGTGGAACAGTGTTGGCGTTGTAAAAACGAGACATGTCGACAGGTCAGCTCATCATATTCACCGATGAGTTTCCTCGTTCATGGATATCACTTAATCAAATCGTCTTTGGACACACTCGTATAACACAAATTGTTTGTTGCTTCATAGCAATGACGTCATAAACGTGAAATTGGCCAATCAAATGCCTTTGGTTACGAGGGCGTCATAGATCTATGACGGTTTCTCTGTGATGCTAAACACTTCTGACGCAACGAGACAATGGATACATCCAAATGTGTATTTTTGTGCTAAAACCACTTCATAACGTCACAGAGAAATTGGGACGATGAATGCCTGTCCGTCCGATCAATTTTCATCTAACTTCAGGGATTACAGCATTTTCGATGGCCCACTTAGCAGTGAAAGCAAACCTTTCCATTACAAGATACACTCAACCTTGAGTCATCTTAGTAAAACCGACTCGAAAGAACTCAACACACCTATGCATTTGGGTACTTTTCGTCATAATCACATGGTGTGGACAAGACAAGGCTTTGTTGACGAAAATGCGTACTGTAACAAATGTATATATTTTTGAGTACGGGTACAATGCTTCTTATAAAATTATATACAATACCACGTGTTTCGAACCCACAAAATATCAAAAAACCAAAAACAATTAGTATATACTTTTGCAGTTGTCAGGTAAAGTGTAGCTTAGATGGTAGTGTATGTTGGTGTCAAACTGTGCATGAGTTTAATTACTTGGAGTCATTAAAAAGTTTGGTATATGGAATAGTACAAACGGTGCATTCTTGATATCATCGGCAGGCAAATAGATCACTGATTATATTTCGACACTGCAGGAAGAATACTGTTAACACGATTATCAACAGGTAAAACAGGGGTACAAGTGCAAGGTCATACAGATTTTGAGATCTTGACCAAGGTTATCCACACTATATCTACCATTCCATGGGTGGTATTATTGTGTGATTGTATACTGGTTGGAGTGTATTATATATATAATTGGAGTAAATTATATATATATATATAATCTGTTGACTGGCATGCTCATTTCATAAGCCTGTTATATCGTAACTTACTTATTGCCTGCTTAAACTAAATCGCTGTCATACTGGGCGGAGAATAAAGGATCTGATAGCTCAGGGCACCTATAGTGTTAAACTGTTCAAACAGTTCCCCCTGACAAGCCAAGCGAGACGTTCCTAAAGTATGAGTTTCTGCTTTGAATTAATCTATTAATATACTTAAGGCCCTCGTAAGCACAATAACTATTGGGTTGTGGTCTTCGCTAACCTTTCCGAAACATGCAGTCGTCCCCTACAGAGCGTGGAACTAGTTAGCGGAATAAACCGTTAGCGGCTTGAGAAGGCGTCGGGTGTGTCGCCGATGAAACAAGGCAGGGTGATCTCTGTAACGCGCTGTTAAGCATAATTAAAAAGTACACTACGTTTACGTGCGGAATGGCCTTCCGAAGGAGTCACGAGTAAACAGATAATAGATTGTCGAAAACGGAGAAACCTTGTCGAAGACTTAAGTGAACTGGACAGAACTTCTCTGTGTATAACCATGTCAAGGAGACGTCAACAACAACACGGTGGGCAGCTTAATTTCACATCATCTCATCGGCGCCTTAGCATACCCACACACAGTACAGAGTTCTGTGTAAGGGCGTCCAAACTAAACTTTGGCAAAGGCAAAACTTTGAGCGATTGCAGCAGGACTTTACTGGAAAGCTATAGTGGTTCGGTGAGTGCAGCTGATATGTTGGGAAGCCAGAGATTCTATAACCGTGGATTGATGCCACAGGCCTCCGCCTCCTCCTTCTCCTTGTCTCTACCGGGAGTTGCAACCCAGCGTCTGGCTGCGGCTCAGTCTTTAGGCATCATGGGCCAGAAGTACTTCAAAAAGCCCTATCCAAGAAAGCAACTCGATGACGTCAGTGGTAAAACACAAGAAGAGTGTTCAGTCTACGATGAGAGCGCATCCTCGCCAAGAAATCTAGAGCATCTCGACAATGACAACAAACAGAAGATAGGCAAAGAAGCGAAGCATAAAACCTCCTTGGTTACCACCGAGTTTGGCTTCAAATGCAGGCGAACAGACGCATTCTCTGGAAACACAAAAAAGAGAGTCGTAGAAAGCAGCAAACTTGAGAAGCACATTGCGGAAGGAGCACGGAAGCATATTATTGCGTGTCACATCGCTCCAACAGCTCGACGGGGTTGTCCCGCCATTCAAAGCTATCACGCCCTTCGAGATTCCGTCTCACCCGTAATGAAATCGTCCAAGTACGCGCGAAGTGAAGTGGTCTCTACCTCCGTGACAGATCATCGAAACAAACCTTGCATCGCAAAGCTAAAATTGTCAAAGAACACAATGACAATGAGCACAACCTCCTTGGGCAATTCTCCGACCGCGAAACTCCCGGAGGTTGTGGGAACTCTAGTGCAACAAACAGCAAAGCCGATACATCAAGCTGCTTGACACCTAGGTTTAAATGGAGACTGCCTTTCTGTCATACATGAGGTTTTGTTAAATACTCAACCTATCAGATTTAATGTCTTTAAAATGAAGAAATGTGTTGAAAGTGCTGGTTTTCGAATTCTTTTGGACAGATTTTGCGCAGTTTTGATAATCATAACATTACTGTCTGCCAATTTTGTTTACGCTTGTTTACGGAAAGAAACTGTTCATTACGTGGATAAATACATGTCTTGCGTAGAACCACTCCTATAAAGATAGCCGAGTTATTAACGGTCAATGATTTAAATATATATGTAACATTGATCTGTGTTTCTTCGAGTAGTCCAACACATTGTATTCAATCCAGTGCAATTATAAAGGCCACGCAGCTATCAGATTTAGACGCCACAACCCAGCTTTCAAACGCCACACATGCCTACCCACAAGATTCTGTGCAAATTGTTATACGCATGCACGCGCTCTCTGGCATTTTCTGTATGAGATTTCGAGCGTATAATTACTATATTTCCACCAGTCCAGTGACCACGGCGGGCCAGCCTTTGTTTAGAACCACAACTCCTGACAAATGGCTGTTTATCGAATACATATAAGAGAACGGCAATTTAAATAACCAAGTATACATTTCGCTGTTCCTTGTTTCGACGTTATGTACTTCCATACATATTTGTGCATTAAAATGTTTGTATAACATATTTGATAATTCATCTGGGTATGTGTATATACAATGTATCTAAAGGCATGTTATTAACTGTCTATATACATTCGCAGGCGCGGGCCATGGTCTAGTGGTTAACGGCACTTGTCTGTCAATTGGCAGGATAAAGGAGGCACGGTTCAAATCCCTAGCTAAGGGAATTTGCACGTTCCACTGTTCTCATTGCATGCATTGTATGGCCATGGTGGCAATGAGCGATCGACCCTGCTCTTGTGACCCATTGCATGGTCTAACGTTCGTCAAAGACCCATTTTCTGCCACGAATATTTTGTGCACGTATCTACTCGTATACGTGTTATGCGTGTAGGACAGTTCATCAGTAACTTACCAAAGGTCGATGGTTTAGCCTGGGCACTCAGGTTTCCTCCCCCATGAAACTGAACGCAATGTGAAAAATCCTTTCATGACCATACTTTGTGTTAATCAACAATTGAATATATTCAATCACGTTAAATATAATATTCTGAAAAGAACAGATAACAAATAATTTAACCTAAGTAATTTCGCAAGAGAGAGGGAAACATACTTGAGTAGTCACGACAAATTTGTTCTGACGAATTTGGTAACTCGATCTGTTGATCAACTTTCAATCTGAAATTCTTAAGAAACCATTGGAGGCGCCATGTTAGAGAAACCGGAAATACGATGTCGCGACACACGTGCCCCGGGCTTGTATGGCTATAAAACGCAGAGCAGAGTTTTAAAGAGATAAGGCTTTAAAGAAATAATGTGGTCGATTTAATTTACTTTGAACTGCAATATCATAAATGTAAAATAAAAGGTTTCGCTTTTTAGACTTTGTTTTGGATAGTTCACTGATGCATACATTTTTTGATCTCGTCTTTTTTTTTTTTAAAGCAGTAGATCCGGGGTGCAACCTCGAGTTGAGTAAAATAGATAACCTTGCTCTCACCTCGCTTTTACCCTTTGAAAGGAAGAAGTTACCAATTACTCGTCACCCATGCAGGTGTCAGGATATGATGTGACTGGGTAAGGCTTTATGTCTGGTGTCTTCAACATGGCGCTCAAGTGAGGCTGTATTAAAAACATTTCGAGATCGCTCGAACGCAAAGGTTGGTAAAATTTTGTTAGGTAATGCATGGAAGTAGAATAAATTCTGTTCTGCCTCCATGGATTATGTGACTAGAATAAACAAATATAGTGTGGTATATTGGCGTTGTTTTTATCCTAGCTCCACGTAGCTAGAAGGTGTACCTACGCGGAGCTATTTTTATCCAAGGTTTCAAAACAGTCGTCGTATAAGTGAAAAATTCTCAACGGTGAATATAATAACAGAATACAATAGCATTGACACTAAAACCAGAGCATGTGTTATTTGGCAAATGGTCACACATATTACCGGTGGAATCCGGCGATTTGTCAATTTAACCAGCACTCATATAGATGAATACATGTGTATACACACTGTACAATCTGTAGTGCTGTTTACGTGCTCGAGTGAGTGTTTGTCGTCATATTACACGTAAATGAAAACAGTTCTCCCACGTCATTCACTTGCAAACGTCATGCAATGACGTCACGTATCACATTCTGGGCGTTACTGACATACGAATGTAGCTCCATCTACCCAGCATGATGTAAACGCACGATCGCAACCAATGTACGCCTATCGAAATATATATCGAAAATCTTTTGTACGGATGGCTCTTTCTGGTGCCTTTATGCCCCCTACAGGATTCGTACAGCGCTTTTGAAACTAACTTTGGAAGAGAAGGAATGTGGAGTAACCTTTAATCGAAAGTAACGTGCCGGGAAATATTTCAAATTTTCAACTCCGAAGAGCTTGAAACGTTAGAAATGCCAGCTAACCGACACAGATAAGCCCTGGAAGTCCTGTCGCTTGAATAACTCCACAGGTGAGTTAGAGATTGTCCTTTCATTTCAGTGTGGCAAACTAATCTCATTTTTGGAGAAAAGGCCGAAGGAAAAAACTTGCTTCTAGCAAATAAACGAACAATGAAACTTCGTGTTGTTGTTGTTTCAGCCCGGGCATCGAATGTTTGAAGACGTTGTTAAAAAGAAATCAGACACACAAACTCAATAACTATTGAAGATTCAAGAAGCTAATGAGAGATTAAAAATAAATATGTTCATCAGTTTCACAGTGGACCGTTAAAATACATTTCCAATACCGGGTATCACGGCTAGTTAGTTAAAAAAAACTTCAGATGAACTAAATCGATATAGGCCTATGTCTTTTATATTTTGTTTTATACTTTTGATACATGTGTATCACTATTTAGACCTCTACTCCGTCGTCATATTCATGTCTTCTGTAACATTCAGTAAGACTGGAAGGCATTACTATTTGCATTTTTATGTTTTTCTTCTTGTTGCAGGTTCAACAGACAGATATGGTTGCCCCAAAAAGCTGCATCAAGCATGGGTTCTACATTTGTTCTCTGCTTTTGTTTGTCGTGTGTCAAGTTACCCTTGTGAATCACTAGCATCTTGTCATCCATGCATGTGTTCTCAGAAGTACTACAAACAGCTCAACAGAATGATTACAGGGGCGTACTGCCAAAACAGGAGCTTGTCAGACTTTCCTGGTGACCTGCCTTTGAGTCTGAAAGGTATAGATGTCAGTTACAATGCCATACATACTGACAGTCTAGGCAACATTGTACAGTACAGTAACCTGCTTGTGTTGTCGCTGGCCCACTGCCAGCTGGACACAGTTCCAGAGGATACCTTCAAAAATCTGACATCCCTGAGACTTTTGGACCTTACTGGAAATGAACTGATTAGCATACAAGAATCAGCTTTCAGGGGACTAACTTCTCTCAGATATTTGAAGGGACTTGCTACTGGCTACATTGATAGTGGCAGTTTCCATGGACTGCCTCAGCTACGACAGCTGGATTTAACACTCCATCAAAAAGTAGCACCAGGAAATCTTTTTCAAGGCCTACAACTCAAAGTGTTGATTCTCAACTTGACTACGTCTACAACTGTGCCACGCGACATTTTCAATGTTGCCAATTACAGTTTGCAAGAAATTGCATTTTTTGGTCCCAAACTATCTACACTTCCACCAAATTTATTTTATGGTTTAGTGCTGTTGAGAAAAGTTGAAATAGTTGCACCAGATCTTTATGCCATTCCTGACACCAGTTTTAAAGGCCCTGGTGATTTGCGATTTGGTTGGTGGGATTTAGGGTTTGATGATTATACAAAGGGAGGCCGTCTAGATTCGGCACCGCTGAATATTGGCCACATCACATTGTCTGGAATGAAGGTAGTTCCTCCTGGACTGTTCCAGAATCAACAGAGCTTGGAGACACTGAAATTGACAGATATAGACCAGATTCCAAGTGTAGTGTTCTCTGATTTGCAGACCTTAAATTCCCTGGACATGTCAGGATGTAATCTAAAGTGGGTACCCCACCTCAAGGCTCTGAGTGGACTAAAACACCTAAACATGAGTGGTACAAACATCCAGGCCATCCAGCCAAATACTTTGCTGGGTCTTCACTCACTGAGGTCACTGGACCTCTCACATAACTGTATATATTATATTCCCAAGGGTGTATTCAATGATGTTGGAATTACACTAGTGCACCTAAATATAAGCAACAATAATATTGAAGGCTTAGACCCCCTTGCTTTTGAGAATGTTCTTGCCCTCAGATCTCTGGACCTAAGCAACAACAATTTGACCAATTTTCACAAATCACAGTTTTCCAAACTACAAAATCTGCAGACACTGGATTTGTCTAAGAACCTCATTGAATCTTTACACGAGTTGCTATTCATGAAGCTGGAGGACCTTGTTCGAGTTGATTTATCCAATAACAACCTGAAGGAAATACCTGAAAGCCTTTTTAATAACACACTAGCACTGAGGTTTTTTGACATATCAGGAAACAGACTAACTTTTCTCCCACCCGACATTTTACAAGTATTTGACCTATTGTCACTTGAGGATAATCCAATATTTTGTGACTGCAATGTCTACACAATAATGATGCACAATCAAAAATCAAAAATAACAGGCAAGTGTGATTCTCCAGATGATCTAGCTGGCACCTCATTGCAAAAACTGAATTTGTCAGATGTGTGTTTTATGGAGACAACTACAATGGAAACTACCACAGTTGCAACAATACAGAAACTAACAACCACAAGGTTGACCGAGAAGCCAACCACTACAACTCCAGCACCCAGCACCACAACGAAGCCTCCACTGATTGAAGTTGATATAGACAAAGGCAGTGGGTATGTTGTGTACAACACTGCCAGGAACAAACCAGTTGATAAATATTTTATGAGGTCAGAGTGGTTTATTGTTGGTGCAAGTGGGATTTCACTTTTAGTGAGTACTGCCGTGATCATGGGGGTGTTTAAATGTGCCAGGACTTGGACCAGAAGTAGAGTGTATGTTGTGAACTCACGCCCTCTTTAAACCACCTTTACACGTAAACATGTTGGTTGCTGGATGACCATTTCAGCTACATTTATAGTATTGACTTTTAGCTGTACCAGAATGTATCAAAAAGTGTGAATGATCTTTTGTTACCATAACTGCCAGCTTGTGTGAAATGCTCATATTGACAAAGGAACATTATAATCATAGAGATAAATGTTAAATGTCATTTTTATGCATGCTTACACCAATATTATTGGGGTTAAGTAATCACAAAATCTGATAGAACCCAAAAATATGATTTTTAACTGTTTAAGTGTTCTAACATCAAGTCATAATCATGGATGTCATGTTAACACAATTTTTACTTTTGATAAAATATATAGATGAACTATCCCTCATATCCTACAGATTTTGTATGGTGTTTGTCAATGCTCACTAGTGCTTTGACACCAATATTCAAAAAACTGTATTAAAAATAAGATCAAAAAATAAAACTTCAGTGATTGTTTTGTTCTGAAGATTCTTTCACATCCTAGTAAAAAGCCTAAACTGAAAATTTCTCACTTATGTGATTGTGGTCAACTTTATGTGTGAAAACTGGAGTGCCATGAAGTAAACACCCAACTTTAGTAAGTTACTGACAAACTTACCCTACAAGAACTGTCAACTGCTTATTGTCACCAATCCCCAATGAAGATCATAACCAAATGTCCACAACCCATTCCTCAGCATGCCAATTGATTTTCTTTGCATGTATTAAATAAAAAGCAGAAGTTAAATTTCATGTACATGGCTGATAAAAAAAACCTACAGTCCATTCAGTTTATCGTTAACCTTGTCAAGGTAAAAACAAAAATCTTTCAACATCAAACAGCAGATGAGAAAAAAATGGATCCAAGCTCAAGGCCAGGGGTGAATTAATTTATTTGATTTGTGCTGTACACTGTACAAGCATTTTTCAGTATACATTACAAGATTGCAGTCATGTCAATGATTGGAGTAAACCATTAAATAAGACAAAACTCAACTGTGTGATACGTATAAAATGTTTTCCTTGGATGTCTGCATTACCCTTTGAACAAATACTGAGGTGACAAGGAAAGTACAACTTGGGAATGTGTTTCTTATTGCAGTGAGCATCCTGAGAATATTAAGTTGTGTTGCCGCACAAACAAAATACATGAAATACCACAAAATGTTTGTTATGGAACCCAGAACATTGTAATCTACACAAGAAAATGATACCAATTTATGTCCACAAGCAATTTTTACATGTGATTTGCTAAAGCTCAAAAAATGCTAGAGCATATTTCCTCTGCAAATTCCAGGTTTGCACAAGCAAGAGACTCCATACAGAATTGGCCTGATAATTTCTTGGCATATTACTATCAGTATATTGGTTAAGCTGTCGGAGGCAACTAATTACATAGTTCAGAATGGTTCAATAATATTGGTGAAATGAGTTATGTGAAAAAAGGCAGTTAGGTTGATCTTTTTTTCTGATATTCAGCACATCTAATGTGACAGTATGTATCCATGACACCAGCACTCTACTATTACATCACATTTGCTGCAACTTATTATGATGTTGCCTCATCAAATCCTTTTTGCAGTGGTTGCTAGATGCTGTTTACGTGCAATAAATGGATTTTATATAGATATTAATTAAGATGACACATCAAACTTGATTATCAAAATAATATCAGTAATGTAATAATACTTAATGCTTACAGTGCGTACACAAATTACATCCAGTTTTAGGGTCCATTCTTTGCATACAAATGTTAATTTTGTTTACAATGAAGCTGTGTTACATAATGTTATATAAGTCACCTGGCACAGGGATCACAAAGCATTCTTAGAATTGTCACAACTTCAGTCTTTTGGTATGTCCTTTTCCATTATTTTAGCTGAAATCTGCTGTACAATAATTTACCCAGAATTTACCATTTCAATGATCATGTCAATTCAGCTGTATCCATATCAGTATCCAAATCTGAACAAGTCTATTAATAATGGTAGCTTAAAAGGTTTACTTTGGGCCAAAGTTGATATGAAATAACACTGACAGAATTATTCATACCACAGTGACAAAACTTGTGCAGTGTTTCAGAGTGGAGAGTTGGATAGTGACGTGTGAAGTAGTCCATAGATCTGTGTAGCCTTTCACAATTTCAGAGAGACTAGCAGCTATAAACCTATTTGATTGTGGTTTATCTCCAACTTACTATCACAGAAAAAATTAAGCCAATAAACCTTCCCAAACTGTCAATGAAGAGCAAATGTTTAACCAATCATAAGCAGTGTTGTTGCACTTCGGTCTGCCTGATGTCCCACATGTAAACTGGTTACAACTGTTCAATAGCTTTCACCAGGTATAGAATGAATAGTATCGCCACAAGGTGTTGGGACACCAGATGTGGTGGATCCATCCATTGAATACTTGGTATTAGATTGTCTAAATCACAGCAGTATATTGTATATCACATTCAAATAGCCTGCATGGCTCTTAAGGCAGCGACTGTATCTTCATGGTCAGGTCCCAAGAACGCCAAAAACACTTTGTGTGCCTCTGTGAACTGGAACTTGGCTTTGGCGTAGTAGCTTGTGGCAAAGTAAAATGCACCAAGGTTGTACCTGCAAGAAACAAAATTGACAAAACATAATGATTGGTAATGTCTGCAATAAAATTGAAATGAAAGCTTCTTACACATTTCCTTGGATCAATTCACATACTTGTATGTCTGGTGTTGTTCATTAAGAATTTGTTTGTTTCCAATGCATATATTTTCGAACATTTTAAATGGGGAAGCTGTATATCTTTTTAATTTATGAGGTGGCACTAGTTTGAAGCAGAACTTTGAGCCAAAAATATGAAAAATTGATTACAGCACAATGTCTGCAGTGTTATCTTGTGTCAGTTTCTACTGTAACATGTTCCTCTGGGCCTGGTTGTTCAAAACTGTTTCAAGACTTAATACCAGAATTAACTTTAAGCAAAGTCTTCAAACTGTAACAGTTTATTAAATATTAACTAAATCCACATCATTATGATGAACTATGTCACGAGTAGATACACAGTTTCATTTGTAACATTATAGTATTATGAATATGAAAGACATATACTTGGTCTCCAGACATGTATGCCATTTCATTTAAAGGGGTTCACAAGCACTCCATATCATACATGGTTACAGAACTACAACTACACCATATTCGTGTGATATACATGTAGCCTGTTCACCCATACAGTGTTTATCATGTAGTAAGAAATACTTAAGGGTCCTACTATTGCTTTCATTTTTTCATTGCCATGACAGATGGGATAAAAAATACCATAAAAATCATTTAGCAGGAACTGGAACTTTAACAGAATTTTGATTTGATTGTGTTTAGTGCCATGCATTATACAAGAGAAATCCTTAATGTGTGTCTTAGTCTCACCTGACCATGGCCACATCCACATGATTTGAGCCGTATACATCCAATAAGATGGCTAAAGCTGCCTCAAACAGCTGACCGGCCAATGGGCTACTCTGGTCATCATACACTAGGCCCACATCATTTAGGATTCCTGCCGTGCGTGGGTGGGCTGTCCCCACATCCCCACGAGTCAACTTCAAGTCCTGCACAAAGTAGCCCAGTGCATCATCCAGCCTGCCCTGCTTGTAGCACATCTGTCCAAGCTATGTAATAAAAGCCATACCACAGATTATATATACACCTCCAAGAAGACAATACCTTCAAAGATAAACAGGTACGTACACTTCAACACAACACCAATGCCTAAATATTAATTGTGTTGCTGTATCACTAGTATGCCAGGCTCTAAGACACCTAAAATTATATCTCGGCCAGTCCATGTCTGCCCACGCCTGACATCATTCCTCACACCTGACATGGTATCTCACATTTTGCATCATACCTCACACCTGGCAGTATATCTCACAAATGATATTATATCACATGGAATCATACCTCACACCTGACAGTATATCTCACAAATGATATTATATCTCATACATGGAATCATACCTCACACCTGACAGTATATCTTACAAATGATATTATATCTCATCCATGGAATCATACCTCACACCTGGCAGTATATCTCACAAATGATATTATATCTCATACATGGAATCATACCTCACACCTGGCAGTATATCTCACAAATGATATATCTCATACATGGAATCATACCTCACACCTGGCAGTATATCTCACAAATGATATATCTCATACATGGAATCATACCTCACACCTGGCAGTATATCTCACAAATGATATATCTCATACATGGAATCATACCTCACACCTGGCAGTATATCTCACAAATGATATTATATCTCATACATGGAATCATACCTCACACCTGACAAAGTCAATAATGTGCCCATGCATGGCATCCTGCTTCGTACAGTCAACACCTTTCAATACACCTCGCATTCAAGAATGTGCCTACAGTTGTCATTGTGTCACACACACACAGTCAAGAATGTGATCACATCATAGTGTGTGTTCTTTGTTTTTCCTTAGCATAGCAATTCAATGGTCAGACTGTTCAGGAATAACAAATGGACAGAGTATACAATCTCAAAACTAAAATGTGATTTGACTGATGGAATCATAAATGGATATGAGGCTATACAAATAATGAAAACCATAACTGATACTCAGCCTGGGTAAGCAAAAAAAAAAACATACCTTACTGATGATGGCAGCTACATAATGATGTTTGGGACCGAGGACATGGGTTGCTAACTCTCTTGACCTCAATAGCAGCTTTTTTGCCTCTTCATATTCTCCTTAAGGTAATAAACCTCGGCAAGTCCAAGAAGGCCTTCGCAAAGCTGCACAAAGTAAATGTGATTTACAAAAGTTGATGTGTTTATTGAAGATATATATTTGTGAAATTTCATATCTTTTGCCACAATACTACTGCTGAAATGACATTGAAATAATGATATTTCTTCAGCCCTATTTCAAAACTTGTGAAATACCCACACAACATTTCTTGTTATAAGAAAACGCATCTGCTTATGTATCCCCAGGTGGCTGTTTTGTTCCTATGTTTGTACTGGGCTGGCAGAGTGTCACAACCACAGCAGGAGCCAATGGTAAACCATGCACAGTTTCAGACCGAGTCTGATAAACCTTTTATAAATGATCTCAGAAGGACAAAACGGATATTACTTGAGGTTCTTACCGCTCAGCTCACCCGCATACGCAAACATCCCATGTATATTCCATTTGGTGAGGACACACGAGACCCAAATTCACATCACAGTCATTTACCTTTTGCCTTCACCCCAGTTATGGGTCTTGAAAAAAGTCATAATTCCTGGAAATGTGCATGCGTGTTAACTCTGAAAAGACGTGGCTAATGGCCACCTTGTTTAGAAATCATTTTTCATGTCGTAAATACAGGGCTGGTGTGCCATTACCAAATGGAATATACCTGGGATATTGCCTGAGGTGGGTCAGCTGAGAAGTAAGAGCCAAAGTTGGAAAGAGATGCTGAAATAGCCAACTGGGGCTACGGCGTATTTCTGCACTTTTCTACACTTTTTAACCAGCCCTACATCGAGCATATGATACTGGGATAAAGTCACATACATGTACCAACTGTAGCAGCATATATGTACCTTTAATTCTTCAGATGGAGATGTAATTCTGTTCTGTCTTGAAATAGCCTCTAAATAGTATGATTCAGCTGTATCCAAATCATCCTGTTTCTGGCAAACAGTCCCCTAATCTCTGCAACACCTGTAATCACAGGTATTAAACAACAAATATCAGCAATACAGTACATCTGAATAAAATGCAAAGAAATGAGCACAAGGAATGGTGGTATACTGATCATGCCCCAGTCACACACGCTTGTACCATCTCCACAAAAGCTTACTAGAGTATACGCACATAAAAACATCAACGAGTACCCTATCTTTAGCAAACCATCTAGTGATTGCATCAGATTTAGATTAATTTTTTCCTGGAGGAGAAACACATGTATAACCACTTTGAGCATACTGATATAAACATTAATTTGAGAACAAATCTATGCAGACCATTCATTAAAGGCTTTGATTTAAGTTTGAACTCCAAGAAACTCAGTGCAAGTTGTGAATCAAAGAAATTCAAGGATGTTAGTCTGGAGACAACCAAACATGCCTCATTTGAGCTGTACTTACATTAATAACCTCTGGGTGGACACAGCATTTTTTCCATGAGTAATCAGCTGCATTATAGACAATGCGGCCATGATGGTCCCTGTACCACTCTTCCATTTCTGACAACAACCCCTCAAATACACACCTAGAAAGTACATATAACGTACATTGGGCCGTGTTTATTAATTCTTCGTTTATCAAGACCCTCTGCATGTCACGTCATATTTAAAGTAAATAAGTGAAATACATACCAAACTGACATTCTAAAAGCAAATCCTGAAATTCACATACATTTTGTTTAGAAATTAATAATTACATTCGACATCTCTGTTTTTCATAAGCATGGTCATTACAATCTAGGGATAAATTAACAATGGCTTTTGTTTAAACCAATGATAATCTTACATATATAAAAATTAAGACAATAAGACGTTTTTCCCCATGTAATGAAATATTATTTACATGACATTTAATAGTTCGTCCACTGCCTTTATATTCATATAGCAGATTCTTTCTGGAAGACATACCAGAGCATGTGTTGTGATAATCAGAGAGAGTAAAACCTTATACTATCATGTTATTCCATTGAAAACTTTAGAAGTTTTATTACTTCAACATACTTTGAAGCATCCAGCAAGCCCAAATCCAAGAAAAATGCTCCTAGGTCTGCCATCAATATCTGAAAATCCTGGGTATTCCTCTCTGCTTCAGGAATATTCTCCACCTCAGCAAGATATGCCTTCTCTACCTCAGTAAAGTCCCCTAACTGTCAACAAATACTGGGTTACGTATTGTGACGTAAAAACAGTAATAGGAGACTTAGATGAATACTACCCTAACTATTCAACTTTTTCAATCTCTAAAGCACTTTTTTCAGTGGAATTTATGCATACGTTTATTATGAAAATGTTAATAAAAATGAGTTTTTTGTGTCCGTGAAGATGCAAGCTTCCTGAAACTATGCAAATTATTTCTCTCCATCCCTTTGTTATGTCAGAATGTTTCAAAATATTGACTGCTGACATGGTTGAAGAATTAATAGAAGCATAAAATTAATTTGGTGCTTTGAGGATTTATGAACGCCTTACCATTTTCCAAGACTTGATGAGATCAAATTTTCCGTCCTCATTAGTGATAAGTTTCTTGAAAACTTCCAAATTAGTGATGAATTTTTTAAGTCTTTCCAACTCTCCAGCTTTTGCCAGCAGAAATGGCAGCTCTACCACCTACAGTAAAAGAAAATATATCTCAAAGAAAATTTAGAGTAAAGTTTCATATTCCTACACAAACACATACCACAAAGTGATAAATAATTCTGGTTGACAGACATAAAACAAGAAAGATTTGTTCAGCTCATACAATATTTGTTTTAGACCACACCATAATCCTACATGCATAAATAGCCTAGATGAATTGGTTGTAGGATCCTTCATGTAAGATCACATTAGGATGGAGGATTAAAAGGCGATCTTAAACTAAGCCAAAATTTCAATCATCAAATTTGGTATGTTTCTTTCCATTATTTTATGTGGAATTTGTTGTACAATAAATTACTCAGAATTTATATTGTCAAGCAATATTATAACCTTGTTCCATAAGAAATTACAATTTCATTTGAAATTTTGACACTCTCACAGAAAATGGATGATTGGATGACTTTTTTATCCATATAGAATTAGGATGGCTGGCTGTCATCTTCCATCGACATTTCATTAAAAAGATCACACTTGTTTATGTATTCTATGCAGATGGACTGGTCCAAATATAATTTAGTTACGGTTCTGTTGTCCAGTGGTTTGCTTGAAAAGAAGTTGGCAAGTCTAAGGTAGCCCTCTTGCTTGGCCGCATTAGTCACCAGGTATCTGTCTTCTACAGCCTGCCGCAGGTGATCATGGAAGAAGTTCAGGATACCATTTCTGTTGACAAGACTTTCCACCAAGGACAGGTAGAATGGTGACCACATAGCCGACTTAACCTATATTAATTAATACAAAACCATCTGTTGAAAAAGCCGTGGAACGTGTATATCTTAATTCAAAGAGTAAAACAGTGAAAAACACCATAAATAGAAAACGAGTACATCTAAAAGTAAAAAGACCAAAAACTGTTTCACAGTTTCATGGATTTGTTACTGTTAGGCTCGTAATAATTTGAAACAGATGTTATATGTAGGCGACACAGTTCACACTTACATGTATTCAGTAGTTTTGTTGTTGGGCGAAACCTGAGTGCATGGAGTAAATCAACAACAAGCCTTTGGAGAATAGATGTAATTTTCTTAAGATGTACACATTGGTATATAATGACCACCTATATGTACATGTAAATAACCATACAAATGCTGTTGAATACCCAAATTCCTCAACCTTTTCGCAAATGAAAGAGCAATTTTCAGTGCTATTTATGCACCTTTTTAACTTGCTTACAGAAACAAAACTAGATTGGTTGGGTTGGCCAATTTAAGGACTTCACAACAAGAATAATTTTATCAGTCTGGGCAGAACAATGTTCTCAGAATATGCTTGAAATACCAGTGTAATACTATTAGGATTGCGCTTTCTGGATATAGCACAGATTCTAGTGATAAAAACTGGCTAAAATCTACTTTCTAAATGACTAATGTACCAATGTCATGATGATGTCTCCAGTCGTAAATGTGGAGGTCTGCCAACAACCTATAGGTGGTCATGGGTTCCCCCAGGCTCTGCCCAGTCTCCTCTTGCCATAATGCAGGCCGCCGTCACATAAGTGAAATAACCTTGAGTACAATGTAATACACCATTCAAATAAATAAATAAATCAATTGACGATGGTACAACAGAAGAAAGAACATGTTTTCACATATCTCTTACCTGTAGTAGTTCAATGAGTTCGCTTTCAGACATGCCCCTATTAGAACACCAGATGGCAGTAGTGGTGTCTCGTACAAGGAAAGGTCTGCAGAATGAGATGTAGATTGTATAGCATGTAGCAGTATAATATCAACAAGAAGAATTGCAATCAACACATCAAATTCCAAGCACCAATAAAGTAGCTATAACAGAATTATTTTTTTTTCTTTCAATGAGTTGACAGGAAGCACTGACAGAGGTATAAAAATGGAAAGCATATAAGAGGCATTAGAACATCTGCGAGTTATACATTTAGATGGGTATAAGGGAGAATAGCTAGACTTTCATAGCACCGGCATGTATGAAGCATATTAAAGTGCTTGTTAACAATTGGGTGGCTGAAGTGCTCCTGGCCGGGAGAAGCAAAAAAATTAAAGTATATAGTACACTGTACCTGTCAAACCGTAAATGTTAGAATAGCACACAACACTGACAAGAGAGAAAGAAAAACAGATTATAGTTAGTTGTGCTAAAAATCAAGATTAAACAGGTTTACAGATGAAGACACTGATAATAAAACCAAAAGTAGAGAAAATACACATGTATTTAGTATAGCTCTATCCAAATTCAAAGTTGAAAGAATGGTGAACACTTAGAAAAAAGATCAGCAAACAGAAATGATGGTACTGGTAAACCCTTTACTGAATTATATCACAATAGTCTTGAATAAGAACAAAACATTAGAGGAATGTGCAACATTGAAAAAAATCAATTTAATTTTACAGCTACAATACCAATGAACACGCCTTCATACTTCTTTGACATTCAGACTCATTACCTGTTTTCTTGCCCTTTCTCCATATCTTGTTCCAATCTGTCAAGGATTTTGGCAAACAGCTCAGCTGGACTTCTGGCAGAGAGGTAATCTTTTATTTTGTCAGTGAGGGTGTAAAACGCTCCATACATTCTTACCTGTGGGCGAATAATATTGGTATAAAGTCATGCTACCATGCATTTTACACTTGTGGTAAATGTGAAAAGATTCAATTTCACAGTAAGGTTATTCATTATTTAAGTAGTTTTAACCTTCTAGCATCTAAAGAAACCTAAAACAATCTGATAATATACCACCTGGTTAGATTGTTTTAGTTAGATATTAACTGGGGGTGGTGCATGTACACTGCCTGACCTCATCAAGAAGTACTCGTAGGTAGAGAGGGTTGTTTGTTTGCTCCGCTGAGATGATCATGCCCTTCTGTTCTGCATTTAGAGTTTTCCCATAGATTTCCAGCAGATAGCCAGTGATAATTTCTTCCTTCTCGCTGTGGTTCAGAGGGTTAACTTTGAAGGCTGGCCAGCCTGCTGCTAGTACAGCATCAAATGCCTGAAAGAAAGCAGGGACATATTCAAATGGAGGATGACTGCTGCATTTGGGCCTTTGTGGTACACATACTCATATCCAAGTCTGATTTGGCAAAATACTGCCTGGAACAGTGAGCTCTATTTGTAGAAAACCAACCACAAAAACATTTTATGCACACAAAGCCTATTTTGGCTATAGCTGAAATACATTGAGATGTAGTTGGATATGTAAGACCACACCATACAGAGATGTAGTGAATATATATGCATGAGCAGACATGCTGAACCGTATTGCTTTGTGCATTTGATCAATATTGATTACAAACACTTAAACGAATAGTTAAATCCCAAGCACTCACTCACTCACTTAAACGAATAAATTATTATAATTTATTTTTAAATTATAAATAGGTTCAAAATATCTGCACTAGTTTACATTTATTTATCCACACATGTATCATCTTTTTTCATTAGCTTTTGACACCATGAAATGTACACGTAAATATTTAACTTATATATCTTCCTGCTTTTTGCCTTTAATGATCAAAACATTAACCCCATTATTTAGATATTTGTTAAGATATATATATATATATATAAATTTCAAACAGTGGAGTCACTGAATTTATTTTATTACCTGAAGGCTTTATTTCGACAAAAAACGCAGGTTGGTTGACTTACCCGCCCAGGTAATGTGGATAACAGCATGTACACATTTGGCGGTAATGTTGATGGCAGCCACAATAAGTCATGTTCTGAACCTGTAAATGGAGAACTCTGTCACCCTAATGAACTGTATAACAAAAAACTATGTTCTTCTATGTCTGGATCTATTAGGCAGTCAAAAGAGTACATGTGATCTAGTAAAGCAAAACGAGTTTGATTCGCTTCAAGATTGCAAACCAAAAAAAGATGAAATAATTTACAACATACTGTTTTTCACCTATTTAGGCACAAATATAACAGCAGGGATCTTGACCAAAGATTTATCATGCAATCTCATAAATTAAAATAAAATTTAAAAACAATTTTCCCTTCACTTTTTGTTTACACATCATAGAAAACAAGTAGTATATTTTTTTTCATAATGAGTAATGATTTTCCACCCACCATCTTCTCCTGTACCATCATCCAGTTGATTGAGAGCATCCAGAACAATGACACACCTGGCCTTGCTACCTGCCACAACGAGCCACTTACTGAGATCCCGGATCAAGCCAGCGTCGGAGGAAGGAATGGGCAGATCCAGCCCAAAGTACTGCTTAATCTCCTCATACAACCTATAGTATGTGTATGGAATAGAATGATGATACATCATGAGACATGACAAATACTGCACAACTATGGAATTTACAATGGTCCACAGGTATGTAGCTATGATAAAATCAATGAAATAGATGACACACATCTGATTTCTTAAAATTCATCCTTGTGTTGCTACAAAACTACAAAGTGAAAGCAATGAAATATCTTATTCTTTTAACAAAGAAACACCATGACCAATACACTGTGTGAGTATGATTGTGATAGTTCTATTTCTCACTTGTTATATTTTAAGGTAGTAAGTTCAGCAGATATATACACCTGTACCTTTTAATGAGTTTCAGATAGGATGCACTGTCTGCAGAGCTGCCGATGAAGTGAAGGAAGACGAAGGTGTCTGGATGTTTCTCAGCTGTCCTCATCGTCCAGTTGGCCACCAGGGAGGACTTCCCAGAACCTGGTGTACATACAGTTCATTTATTTATTTATTTGATTGGTGTTTTATGATGTACTCAAGAATATTTCACTTATACAATGGTGCCCAGCATTATGGTGGGAGGAAACCTGGCTGTACATACAAAGGTATATCATGTAACTGAAATGGTATACTCACAGGCCAGAGCATAAATGTGGTACAGACCTAAATATATTTGTCACATTACATTGCACAGATGTCACAGAGTACTGAATATTCTCAATGTGACAAGGGAATGTCATTACACAACACAACAAGTCCGATATATGATTCAAAGATTAAAGATCCATGTATAAACAGCTACCCTATTTCTTCTAATTTTTCGAACACCTGGCCTGCTCATTTTAACCAGTGTATATGTAATTCAGCAGGAATATTGAGTTTGTTTTTTCTGACATAAATAGACCATCTAATGAACAACCTACTCATATCTTTACTTTTCCAAAGGGCTGGTAAAGAAATGTAATATTCTACTTTCAACTACTAATATCTGTCCCAAATTTTAGAAGAATTAGGGTAGTGGCCAACTGAACTGACTTGTTTATAACATAAGAGTACATGTTTCTCCCTAGAAATAAGGCTGGGGTGGTCACCTGTGTTAACACTTGGGGTCATAGGTGTTGTCCCCTTGCCATCTGCCAGAGCCACTTTTAATTACCTAATATATAGTGAAACTGTTTTTTCAAACAACCATTAGGATAGCTTATAGTCGCAATACTTAACAGGCATAGTGCACAACAAAAAGGCACTGGGTATCACAAGGGGGTGGGGCTTGTGTGTGGAGAAACAGTCCTCGATCTTCTAAACATACCAGATTCACCGAGGATGACAAGAGGGTGGGGCTTGTGTGTGGAGAAATAGTCCTCAATTTTCTGGAAGTATTCTTGTCGACCTATGTAAACAAGGCACCGAGCATCGGCAAAGGCTCGGTGGGCCTCCATCTCCCTTTCCAAGGCTGAAGGCTCTGACCCAACAGGAAAGTCTGAGTCAATGCACTTCTTCAGGTCCTGAATAGTACAAGATTCACATTTGAGATTCCACCAATCCTCCCCCCCCCCCCCCCCCCAAAAAAAAGAGACATACCTGTATTTTGTAATTTACTATTAATAATTCCTTACCATAATATAGCCCAAAATAAACATGAAAGTTGATATCCTTAGGTTATATAAATTCTGCATTCTTCCTGAAAATGATAACACTGCCTTTAAAGCCAGTTAAGATCCAGGATCTTTCCAGGGCCTACATTTGAGAACTGGATCCTTGCCTGGGATGGAATACAGCTGACAACCTAACCCCTCCTCAGTCAAAAATACAGAATGGTAATTGTCCATGATGCCTTTGTGCCGCATATGACAATTTAAATTAAGACTTGTATCGCTACCTGTTTAATGAGATCACACACGTCCCCAGGAGCATCGTAGTAACGTGTGTTGAGACCACTGCTTTCTATTCTGTTCCTCAGGGCATACACCTTTTCACGGTGCCACTCACTCTCAGGCTGGTACATCTGATGAAGAAAAAACATCCAACCATGAGTTTACTAACCACCAATAAATTAATCACTAATTATATACAGTTACTTAATTAATTATATTATCTAATTAACAGCAACATAAGAGACTATGTTTTTAACTTCTTTTGATTAGCTGTACTATCACTCCACAGAAGCTTGATCACATTCACATAACAACTGAAATGTACATCTATGCATGTATGCCTCCATGATATCAACCATCTACACAAAATTTCATCTCTCTCAACTTCACTTGTTCAGAATCTAAATGTGACATGTTTAAACCTAAAACATACTTTTTAAAATTTTAGATACTTAGATGTATTATTATTATAAAAATCCTTTTCATAAGGCGAGGTCTCTGTGACACTCATATCAACACCTGTGCACTGCTCAAACCAAACAGATGGGAAAAGGGCCATCTTCCACTCAACTGGTTTGTTTCCTGTACATGTGCGTAAGGGGTTTCAGCCAGCAGTAGGGCAGGAAGGGGTCGGCAGTGGGCCGTCTTCCGCCACCCTACTTCTCCTTCTGGTTGGGACAGTTGTTGGCATAACACTATTGGTTGTGTTGTTGCTTTTTGCATGTATGAATGTATATAGATTTTCTTTTCAAATTACATGATTTTGCTTTTTCTTGATTTATATATATTGATGTATTTTTTGATTGGACTCTGAAGTACATGTTTCCTATATATTTGTTTTCTCTGTGAAGGCCTTGGGGAAGAACAGTCATTGTAAATTGAATGAGCTACCTTCCATGAATAAAGATATTATTTCCGTTTATACTGAAGATACACTCCAGACTGAAGATTTTATCATGACAGGGTTGCATGTTCTGGGAGAGGGGAGGGATTCACAGCTATTTTGGATGTAATTACCTAATACATACAATACATACACAGTACATTCAAATCAAGAGCCTCTATTCATACTAAAATATATTTTTAATGTGATTTAGGAAATCACTATTTGCCCACCTCCCACTATTATGTTCTCTTCTGAAATCTTGCAATCTTTTTAAACACTGTATGAGCATCAAACTTTTTTAAAAATGAAGTGTTATATTACCTCAAGCATCAAATTCTGAATCAGCTTGTCTTGGTTACAAAGAACCTTGTATGGGGCCTATGGGAGATACAAGTTTGCGGGAGTTCCGTGTGGGGGCGCTTGTGCATGTACAGGAAGTTGGGGTTAGAAAACGCTCCATTCACCCAACGCTCATGCGCAAAGGCCATGTACTGCCAGGGTTCTAACTCCAACTCCCGGTACATGTGCCACAGGGCAGTGCTCTCATAGGCCCTCTTTATTACAGGCTAACTGTTTACCTTTAGCTCTTCAGGTGAAACTCCTATTGATTCAGTTGTGACAGGTGAACGCAGGTAGAAAAAGCTTCTCTCCTTTGCATTATCCATATCATTGAGCACTCCATGTAACACCTCCAACTAAACACATCATTGCAAGAAACAATCAAACATTGTGTATGTTTTCACATCAAATTCAGAACACTGTATCCATTGGTGTTGAGATACATTGTACATGTAAAGGAGCATAATATAAAAATGTCAACATGTATGTAGGTTGAATGAGTACAAATAGATACATAACCACAACATTGTATACTACAAGTCTATGGAAATAGCTTGTATTAGTTAAGAAGATATGCAGTAATCTAACACAAAAGCACCAAACCCCGATGGGTGATAATGAACTTGAAAACATGACTTTATACAACTATCAGCACTGATTATGGTATTTGTATGAAACACTTACATTTAATATCTTACCTGTGTGACACTGGTGTTGTACCTGTAACTGTCCACCCAAGCTAGTTTAGGGAAGTTCTCTACAGCATAGGTAAAACTGTTATTAAGGAGTTCGTCAGGCATGTCTTCTCTCTGGGACCAGCCAAACCGTTCTCCCAGCATGCAGATGAAGTAAGGTCGACATCGTTCTATCTATGGTCATAACAATATTAACAAGTCCACAAGACAAGAAAGAACAATTGTATTGGTCAATATTAAACAAAAATTAATGTATTTTACTTTTTTTGTTTGCTTGTTGTTGGAGCGATATTTGATAACATTTTCAATTCATAAGGGAAGGATTCCAGGCCATTGGGTAACAAAGTCACCTCTTGATGTAACGCTGCAGTCTGTCCATAAGATGCATGTCACCGCACTGCTAAAGCGTTAGCTATTTATTTATTTGTATGATGTATTCAAGAATACTTCACTTATATGACAGCAGCAAGCATTATGGTGAGAGGTAACCAGGCAGAGCCTGGGGGAAACTGGTATCTGGCCTTGTGGTAGAAGCATGGATTCAAAACCCGGGTCTTGGATCAAAGCCCAACAGGCTCACCCCTTTACATTTAGTTAATGTGGACACAAACAGATGGTCTTTTCCTTCATATTTTCACTCCATCGGGCATCCTAAAATGTGCCATCCTTCTCACCTCTTGAAGACAAATGGCTATAGTCTCCCCAACATTTGTCTGTTCTGAGGAAATCCCCCATCTTAGGTCCACGTACGTAAAAAATACACCTCGTCCCGTGCACAGGTTGTTCAACTGTAAGCCAATCCAGAAAAGGCAGAAGAACACTTTGACTAACTCTGTATCATGGTACTTGAAATTACCTACTATTTGCTTTCACTCATTACCAGGATCAGTGTAACAAACAAGTTTCCTTGGATCTAAGCACAAGTATTACCATGACTTAAGCACAAGTAATATCATGATCTAAGCACAAGTAATATCATGATCTAAGCACAAGTAATGCCGCAAGTAATATCATGATCAAAGCACATGTAATATGACCAAAGCACAAGTAATATCATGATCAAAGCACAAGTAATATCATGATCAAAGCACAAGTACTGAATATCATATACAGTGTACATAATTCTCCACTGGAGCATTTTCTGTCCATTATATTATAATCAATGTAGTTAATATTCACAAGACAATGGATGTATCCTCTGTTTCAACAATGCAGATCATAAAATGTGACCAGCCAGATAAAGCAATACGATAGTTTTGTGACTCAACAAAGCACAAGTAATATGATCAAAGCACAGGTAATATCATGATCAAAGTACAGGTAATACCATGATCAAAGCACAAGTAATATGATCAAAGCACAGGTAATATCATGATCAAAGCACAAGTAATATGATCAAAGCACAGGTAATATCATGATCAAAGTACAGGTAATACCATGATCAAAGCACAAGTAATATGATCAAAGCACAGGTAATATCATGATCAAAGCACAAGTAATATGATCAAAGTACAGGTAATATCCTGATCAAAGCACAAGTACTGAATATCATATACAGTGTACATAATTCTCCACTGGAGCATTTTCTGTCCATTGATTGATGTAGTTAATATCCACAAGACAAGTCTAAAGTGGAAGTTTAACCTGGAGCTGTAACTGTCCACCACGCTGACAACGATTCTGTCCCTACAATATTTATAAAATAGTAAGTCATTCTTCTATATATGTAAAATGAGTAACATCTGTAACGCACGATGGAATTTAGCATCACAAAGAAAAATGAGATCAGTGTGTGCAATAATTCAGCTGCGGAGGGTTTCAATTGCATATACCCTGGTACAGGTGTAGTCTGCACAGCATATGTAAACATTTTAACCCATGTACCTGTGCATGTCTGTGAGCATAATCCATAGCTTACATTAACACTAGAACTTATATTATATCTTAGATTCATAATGTAAATCTAGTCCAGTGACATACCTCTCTGAATGTCTTTTTAATGAGACGCTCCCTCTCACCCTGCATATCTCTGAATGTGCTGGATACGAAGACACGGATCTCTCGGGGCTTTCGGACACGTCCCTTTCTTCCAGCAATTCCAGACTCCTCAAGAGATAGGCCTACATTCCCTGAACCGGTGCTTACCTCTGTTCCTTAACAGTGGAAAATTTTGAAGTTCTGGATCAATAATTAATTGAACACATCCAATAACTAAAGAAGACATCTATATATTCTACTTCCTTGGGTCTGTTCTTCAAAGCTGTTATTCAGTGGCCTAATGGTTAGAGCTCATTGGGAGAGCCCAGATCAAACTGGGGTTGAGTCATACCAAAGACTTTAAAAATGGTACTTGTTGCTAACTCACTTGGCGCTCAGCACTGAGACGTTAGAGCAAGGAAACGGGACTGGTAGGTCCGATGTCAGAATAATGTGACTGGGTCAGGTGGAATGTCATCAGTGTCTTCGGCATGATGTTTCAGTGGCGGCAACACTTTGGCAGCATGAACTTCCCCTCCCGCAACAAGACACAGTATATATACACACATATAATGACACCTTGTTGTCATATGTCTGAAAAGTTGCCAAGTACGACATTAAACCCCAAGTATTCATTCCTTCAATTTCTTGTTATTCATGCTAAATTTAATTATTGTACAATCTGACTTAGCTTGTTTTTGAAAATGTGTATGCTGCAGGAATCAGGCTGGAGAATATCTGTGGCAGTATAAGGAGTGCTTGTAGAAAAAGGTCTGAGAACAAAATTATATTCTATGCATTCTCACAGTCTCCTATCAAATATACAGAATAGTTTAGAAACAATTCATCTGGCGGAAACTTGATCTAAGGCAGACTATATGTTTGTATCAGGTGACCATGAAAGTACTATATGAACACAACTCCAGGCTATCAACAATATTTTACTATCTACATCACATGTACTTATATACATCTTAATGTATATATATATATATATATATATATATATATATATATATATATATATATATATATATATAGACATGTTAAGCTACACGTGAAAGTCACCTGTATCTCTTGATAATCGTCCAGCAGGTCCTTATTGTCCATCAGTACTCTGTTCACCAACCTCTCCCTGTCAGCTGTCCCACTGTTACCGTTAACCTACATTCAATATGTGAAGTACAAATTAAGTAAGTACCTAATTCTAATTGGTATATATATTTCCAAAACTTTTTAGTACTAAATTACTCTGTATTGTGCAAGATGCATGGCATATTAACCATAAAGCACTGCTGCCTACAACATTCTGTACAGTATATAAGCTTTAAACATTTGCTTAATGAACATAACTTATAAACTAGACTTAAAGAGAATTATAAATGAAGCTTTGAGTGTAAATCTGTCTACAAGATGAGGCACAAACTGTTATTTCAGTTGTCTTTGGGCAGGATTCAGCTTCATGTCATCCAGTGAATCATATGTACATCAACAATACAGACCATTCCCATAGGTCTGCCCCTTCAGCACAAATCACAATAAATCATACTTAAGATTGTGTCCATAGCCCAAATTTCATGTGATAAATATACATGTTATAATTACTTTTTTTTTCTGTCAAAAGAATCACTTTTGAAGCACACAAATAAACTCTACTAATCTGAAAGATTCAAAGATTACAAAGTTTGGTATAGGGTTACATTTATCATGCTTAGCTCAGCAAAATGATCTTTTACCATGCTGATCTGAACAAAGTCATCCTCTTACCACCATGCTGATCCTGGCAAACTGGTCCCATTACCATGCTGCAAACTGATCCTCTTACCATGCTGACATTGACAACTTGATCCTCTTACCATGCTGATTTCATCAATCTGATCTTCTTACTATGCTGACCTACAGCAATGTGATCCTCTTACCATACTGATCTCAGTAAACTGATCCTCTCAGCAAACTGCTCCTGTCAACTGCCACGCTCATATTGGCAAACTGATCCTCTTACCATGCAAATATAGACAAACTGATCCTCTTACTATGCTGATATAGGCAAACTATCCAGTTCATTACTATGCTGATATCAGCAAACTGATCCAGTTAATTACTATCCTGAACTGACTCTTTTGCCGAGCTGTGGCAACCTAATCCTCTTACCATGCTGATATCAGCAAACTTGTCCTCGGCTGCTGGCCTGACATCTCTCTTGACCCTGACCACTGACCCAGAAATCAATGGTCCATAATGGGCCTCCCCAGTACTTGTCATCTTTACCTGTTGTGGATGTAATCATGACACATGTACATGGGTCAGGTAAGGGCCAAATCTTAGAAAGTTCATGGTAAGAGGTAACAGACATTGATGTCAGTACCTTCTATTACATGATTTAAGAAGAAAATAAGCTATCAGTAGTGATTTTCCTTTGAATTAAATTTCAGACTTTATTTAAGATTTATCATTGCTTTGTTTTTAGTTTTAAATATGTGATATGTATCTACGATCTACTTTAAAACCCATTTTTGTCTGAGGTAGTATGATTGACATATTTGTAATTGTTTAAAAAGGGAGTTGCCCAGTAAGTGGGCATATTGTTTTCATAGCCTGAATCTGTGTATTAGCCACCCAAGGAATTCTCATCACCAGAATACTAATTTACTGTGAATCAATCATTATGTACCCTGAAACTTTGTGTGCTGATAACCCACTGAGATGAAGTGGTCTTTCAATTCATTAATAAAGAAGCATTATTAATACAATACTTCCAAGGAATTCAATAGGCAGTATGTTCTTTACCAAATGATTCAATGGAAACTCTTCTCACTCCAGGTCCATACTCTGTGAATATCACACTCGCCTGTTGCCATTTGTGGTCCTTGTACAGGGTACCAAGACGGCCTGTTGTATAGCTCTTCACTTCCTGAAATTTTTAATGGTACAGATACAGTTTATCTCTTATCACATATAGCTGAAGCAATGAAAAATAGCTGCCAAATAACCAAAACAATCTCATTAAAATAGTTATACAAACTAGTTGCTTAGCTAGCTGGAAAAGGAAAAAACTGTCTTGGTCCAAACATGTTAAATGTGATAAATATAAAAAAAACATGTAATGTTGTTCAAAACTTAATCAGAACACGATAAAAAAATCTTTACAGTCTTACTTTGTTTATCAGATAACTTGCTCTCAAGAGTATACATAAAAAGACACCATCCTTTGTGAAATCAGAGAAATGGAGTTTACATACTCGGCATCCATCAGCATGGCAGTCAAGCTGTAGAACCCACCACCACAGCATCCCTCTTTGTACCATTCAAACACCTGTAATGAACACAGATCAAAGACATTCAGTACTCATAATAAGAATGCACACCACAATATTCTTCATTGACTTATTTATTGCCTTATTACTGTTAAAGGCTATTATGAACGTAGATTCTGCAGTCAACAGATTTTTTCCACATTAGAGGCAGTAAGCAAAATTTATGTTTCATATGTCTTGCATGTGCCATGTTGAATACAAACTAGTTGAATTATGGAACTAACCTTAATTGTCTCTATGCTGTGCAAACATCTAACTGCAATAATTAAAGATATCATGGCTCAAGCAAATGGTTAAATTTCAGAGAAGTTAAACAAGAGTGTTAACAGACAGCTGACTGTACAGCTCATAGTTCTCCTCGGGTAGTGACAATATAATTTGACTGAATTGCCTGCCTCAAAACAACCTTTTGTCCAGTGACATCACCTGTATTGGTGGCTGTGTCTCCAGGTGTTCTGGTGAGAAGTAATCACACAGGTTGATCTCTTGATACTTGATACAGTCCATGTGCGAGGTCACAAATGACTTCTCTGTGCCATACCCACCCTCACTGACCTTCCAGTTCCCTGTCACATTCCAGCGGGAAAGGTTACTTCCTGTAAACCACAATTAATAAACAAACAGAAATAAGTACTAGAATGACTTAATTATTTTTGCTTTCATAAGTATGGGAAAGTTTTAGTATAAGTATATTACATGTCACATGACAGTCACATTTCTAAGTAACTGCTCACTTACCACCAGTCGTAGTCAACCTACATGTAACTGAATCTGATCTGACGCCACCATTTGTTCAAGATTGTAAGGTTTTGTCAAATTATTTAACATAGGCACTACCAGTAGGTTGACTGTGTAGAGTTGTACCCAGTTCCTCGTGATCTTTTAGAGGTCAAAAAGCTTGAAGATTTAGAGAAAATGTAGAGATGTAGAATTGTAGAGTACTATTCCACTATCCCCAGAGCACGGTTTTGTTCATCTAGCTGTGGAGGATCTTTCAGTGGGTTTCATTTTCCAAATGATATTTTGTGTCTAATGTGTCTTACCTGGCCACTAGCATTCTCCAGTAGGTTCTGAGACCATCCTACAATCTCCATCTCCTTCATCAGCATAGACCTTGTTAGTGGTTCTAAGGTGTTGCACAGGTGTTGCCTTACTGTCTCCTCCTCCTCTTTCTCAGCCTTGGACTTCACCTCTCCGTGTACTTGGAGTCTAGTAAAGCAAACCCACAGATCTCTTGATTCTTCATGTGTAAGATCAGCTTGTTATTGGTGACAGTCACTGGAGCCTCGGTTTGGTGCATATGATATCGCTCAGACACTTCCTTTTGTTTTTTGTACAGAGAGTCAAGCTGGAATAAGAAATAAAAAGCTCTTTCTCAACGTGTTTGTACAACATACTGTAATACTACAATACATGAACATGTGGCAATGAACAATTACATGACATTTGCATGATATATAACAGAAATTTTTGGACAGGTAAGTTCTGGATTCCCCTTCTCACACTGTTTGTAGGGCTTAGCGACAATACACAGTTGACTGTGGCTGTTAACCAGGATTTGTTAAAGTCTTGCAGCAATCTGGTGTACTTGTCTAATGTTGGAATCTCCAACAGTACTAGCCAGAAGGTGGCTATTTAACCCTGGGAATTAATAACTTACCTCCCCAATATGTGAAACATTCTTTGAGTATGACACTAGACAACAATGTAATATTGTCCGATATAAAGTAACAATACATCCCAATAACAATTGGGATCATACCAAACTCAATTTGCAATTAGAGAGTGTTGCAAGTTCATGCAAGTTTATTCAAGATTAAGGTTGAGGCATTCCCAACTTAACATAGATAAAATACTTCATTTTACTGGAGCTGGCTAATGGTACAGTTAAGTGCACAGAACAAATGTACAAAATCTCATCTTTCAGACACCCAGGTTTATGAGAGCCTCCACCCAAATTGTCCAGTCCAAACCTGTGTGAATTTGCCAACTCCTGAAATGCTGATTTGCTTATTGTTTCTTCGAAAAACATACTCAGGTACATACATATAATATAGAAAATGGAAAACACAACTTTTACAGATATTTTACCTTCGATGTAACATCTTTTCCATTTGCTTGAACATATCCAATTTTCCCACGGAGTGGAATCGTAAGGTGTAAGTTCCATTTGGAATATCTTCAATCTGTAAATATGTAAAAAATATAAAGGTTTACATGTATATTCTGAGCATGGCAAGAGCTATTCACTGTCTGCATAACTGGTAATTACATGTGTGTTTGGTTCTCAAAGGCAATGGAGTGATCAACTCTCATGGTCTATGTCTCATCCCCAGGTAGAGTTATATCTCTGACTTTAAATCAATGGGCTGCATGTCACATCAGAACTTTGACTTTAAATCTGCAGACTATATGTCACATCAGAGCTTTGACTTTAAATCTGCAGACTATATGTCACAGCAGAGCTTTGACTTTAAATCTGCAGACTATATGTCACATCAGAGCTTTGACTTTAAATCTGCAGACTATATCACATCAGAGCTTTGACTTTAAATCTGCAGACTATATGTCACATCTGAGCTTTGACTTTAAATCTGCAGACTATATGTCACAATCAGAGCTTTGACTTTAAATCTGCTGACTATATGTCACAGCAGAGCTTTGACTTTAAATCTGCAGACTATAAGTCACATCAGAGCTTTGACTTTAAATCTGCAGACTATATGTCACATCAGAGCTTTGACTTTAAATCTGCAGACTATATGTCACAGCAGAGCTTTGACTTTAAATCTGAACCAGGTATCATCCACAAGACAAGTCAGAGCTTTGACTTTCCACTTATGATGCATCAGTACCAAGCTAAAGAAAATAGTCAAGTTTAAAGTTATGAGATTATGACTTGGGATATGTGCCCTAACCACTTGGCCATCACAAACCATTTCAATGAGTAAGTAGGCGCTACTATGATACAATGGAACTGAGACTATAATCTATCACATAGGATACCTTGCCATGTAAAAAACATAAGTAGATAATTAAAAAAGGGAATACGCATAGGGCTAGGACTTGCGCTTCTGAAATGTACATGAACAACCCTCTCAAACACCTTCTGGTTACCTGTCGAAATAAACACTGCCTCCTTATTGTATGTAGTACATTTGTGATGATTTGTACATTATTACAGATTATTTCATTTCTCGGGGTGATGTCAGGTTTGTGGGTGGAGCAAACCACCAGATGTCAGAAAGGTCATTCTCACTTAGCTGGCTGCACAAATGTAACAGTTATTTGTTGAGGGTTTAAGCTCGAGACAAATTGCAATTTTGACTATTTACTCTGCAATTAAGGCCAAGCAAACCTTAAACAGGAATGCTCAGTTAACAGCAAATCCCATCAGAGAAGGATAATCCAGGGAAATGTGTCACAAGGTATATCATACTTCATATAGGATACTTCGTTCATCTTCTGCTTCAGCGCTGGTGGTTCTGAATCTGCAATACAGATATCCGTCATGGCTTCCAGTCAGAAGATGAGGGATATGAGTCTTGGACTTGACAATACCAAGACATTTGTAGGAGGCACCTGAATTTATAAAAAGTATAGTTTAAGCTACAACTTGCTTGTTTAGGGTGACCTCATTGAGAATGCAAGATAATAAAACCGTTGAAGATTTATGTACACCTGTGTAATTACCATGAATACAGGCACAATGATGTGAAGGATCATTTGTTAACTTTCATCTTTTGCTTAGATCACATGCTCAAATGTGTGACTGCTCTATAGACAGCTGCAAACAAATCTCAGCTTTCATACGGCCTTCCTGTTATTCCACTTTGGCCTGGAAGGAAACCACCACAGACTGCAGAGTATCTTACAAGATCAAATTTTTGTTTTAAATGTAGATTTATTGGAAAAATACACAGTGAGCCAAAGGATTATAAGGTGTAGTATACAACAATACAGACATGTTTTTGTGGATATATAAAGGAAAAACTAATGTACTATACTTCCGTTGCACAAATTTGAATATGTAAGGCAATGAAAATATCCAGATGAATTAATGAAAAAAAAATGCCCATATAAATCTTTGAAATAATTGAAGACTTAAAACTACATGTATATGGATTATCAGATTCATCATTCAGTAATTAATAAATGGTTACTGGAATAGAGATTATAACTGATATATTTTTACCTTAGGATTTATTTTATTTTAGGATTACCAACAGATTATATATGAAGTAAACAAATGTCTTACCATAGGTGACATCATAGGAAAAATTAGCATATTGGCAAAGTTCACTCATGTAGACAATGTCATTGATAGCATGGTAAGATGGTCCACCACAGTTCAAGGCGTACAAGACACCAGGGGGCTGGATGGCTATCTGCTTTGGTGAACCAACCAGCTCCAACATCAAAGGAAATGAACCTGAAAGGTATGACAACACAAATTAAATAAGAAATGTCACTCATTTTGTCACAGAAAGTAGTGTTTATGTAAAATGCTAATGTTCAACTTTTTACAGTTCTCATTACCACAGCATCTGAGCCAGCAAACTTCTGACAGGACTTCCTGAGAAAATGGTAATCTCTAGTGTTTGGATATGAGCAATATGTTGGAAATTCTTGTAATAAGCCTTACTGTACCTGAACCACTGTCCTGTTCTTTTACTGCAAACACTCTGACAAGATAAAGGCCAGGGGATTTCATTGCTTCCTCTACACATGACTCAAAGGCATAGGCACACCCATTGTACCTTAGCTGGGAGTTGTGAAGAGTGATGAAAACCTTATCATTGACATGTATCTGGACATCACATTTCTCTGCCAGCAAACCTGAAGCCATCTTCTTAGTGATGGTAGCACAGCCAATGTCTACCTCTGGACTTAGGGAAGTACAACCATTAGAAGTGTCTGCCTGTAGCGTTGCCATAACTGCATAACGACAGAACCCTTTAGGGCCATAGACAACTACTTGTCCATTCTGCAACTCAAATGTCCATTGTGAAGCAGCCTGATGGTTACCAGAGCCATGGCTGCCTTGTACCATCTGAGCGCTGAGCATTCCAGATGAGGACACACTCACAGCATACACTGCTGCAGATGTCGAATTCTCAATACCGTAACTATGGGAGCAAAGGACCAAAAGGAGAGCATGATGGGGGACGGATGGTGCCAAGACAACCTTCTCATCCCCTCTTTGGGTAGACACGTGCAGCGCCAAGCTGCGTGCTGATGACCTGAACTTCTGTTCACATTCCCTGTTGTGGTAGACAGCATACACACTGCGTCCAATGCCAGATATACAGAGAATGCCAGACTCCTGTACCTCAAACTTCCACTTGTCTTCACCAGTCACCAGAGATGCTGAGAAAAAGTTGCCATAGTTCCCCGACCTTATCATGTAGACAGCACTGGTTACTGTTGGTTCTTGGAGGCCACCCACCAACCCACAGCATAGCAGCAGGGTTACCCCTCCTCCATTCCCACTATTAATGTTTATAGTCAAAGGAAAGCTTTCGTCAGCATGGCTTGGACCTCGGACAAAGACTCCATTTTGTATATTTCCGTGTATCACATCATTTGAGAGTAACATCAGGTAATTCTGTCCAAACAGACATTCCACCAAAACTCTTCCATCTTCATCTGTCTTGATGCAGCTTGCTGGACCAAAATGACCAGCTCCGGACTTGGAAAGGCACAGAGCCTGAAAGTGGTTGGAATCATAACCAGATCGAATCATGAAGATTTCTCCTGTGGTGTTATCCTCTTTATTGTAAGAGTTGGAGACAAACATCAGTGCGGTACAACCTCCTGGCCCAGCATTGATGTTATAGCCATCAAAAGGTGCCAAACATCGGATGGGCCATTTGCTCTGAGCAGATGATCGCAAACACTCATACTCAACTGTAACAAAAAGGAAATTGCGTGTTTTTGAGCTTCAGAAGTCTGTATAAGAATTTATACTTTGTATCTCATTTATTTGCTTGCTTGGGGAGTTAAGCTTATATCAAGTGGCAACCTTATGGGTGTGGTGTTGATCACACCACACTAAGTTCCTTCGTCTGTTCTATTCTGAGAGTTTAAATCAAGTATGTAATTTGCCTACATTTTAAATAAAATTTTCACTTATTTAAGAGTCCTGTTAATGCCGAGAACCAATTTATTGATATAAATAAATGCCATGAATAATATTAATACATTTTTTTTAATACTCTAGTATCAGGTTCAATTATTGAACCAATAAATAATTTTAACAAAGGTGTTAGTTATTAATATAGATAATTCATTTCTTTATCAACAAGTGCATATGCATTTGATAACAAGCTATATGCCAAATGTCAAATTGTTCCTGTCATAATGTTAGTGGATTGATTCTTGGATTAATTGCTCTGTGGATATAACCCATATTGTGTACATGTATATATTTAACCTTATTTGATTACTGTTAATGCCATAATGAAGAAAGGGGCATCCGTGGCTCAGTTGGTTAGCGCGCTAGCGCAGTGTAATGACCCGGGAGCCTCTCACCAATGTGGTTGCTATGAGTTCAAGTCCAGCTTGTGGTGGCTTTCTCTCCGGCCGTAAGTGGGAAGGTCTGCAGCAACCTGCGGATGGTCATGGGTTTCCCCCGGGCTGTGCCCGGTTTCCTCCCACTATAATGTTGGCTGCTGTCATATAAGTGAAATATTCTTGAGTACAGCATAAAATAACAATCAAATACATAAATAAATAAATAATGAAGAACTACTCAGGATAACCCACCGACCTTTGGCAAGTTACTGACAAACAGCCCCACCAGGGTTATTGACCTGGCTTATTCAGTATTCTCACAAAGACCAATCAAAGAATTAATGACAGCAGGGTAATGTAAAAATTTTCTGTCCATGACCAGGATTGAACCAAGGTACCAAGGTGTTAATGTAAGTATAATGATATGCATATAATATGGTATCATATAGATACAAGATTTTCCTACCGTTGGATTTTCTTGGCATTAGAGGTAAGCACTCACTGCGGATACCATGGCTAGCAATCTGCATTAAAAAAGGAAATAATTAAATACAATTAACCTTGCATTACACTGTTGCAAGAATACAGGATTCTCATGGGAGTAAACCCTGAGAAGTGGTTTTAAAATGACTTTTAACTGATTACAAGCACTATGAAACAGATCTGCTATCTCAATAAATATTATATATTATATTATATGTATATGAGCTATATGCAAATGCACACAGTTATGTGGTACAATGTTTGTACCATACAAGCATGTAGTGAATTCCCTGTTGAGAAAGTTTAAAGAACCTTTGGAACTAGACAGGAAATCGTCCCCCTGTCACTCAGATTGATTGTCAAAATGCTCACACTGACACATATTCTGCGAAATGACTCAAGGGCTCCTCGGTATTCGGAAGAAGCTGTCATGTTAAATGTGTAGCCGATAAAATAAACCGAGCTAAAAACAGTTGCTTCTACCCATCCGCCAATTGTATGGCATTAAATACACAGGATAATATCCTTTTCCGTCTAATGCTGGTATTTGAAACAAGTTTTATTTTACCTGTGAATACATGACAATGTCTTTAACAGACATTTATTACGAAGCTAAGCTGATAAAGAGGTGCAACTCCCCCTCGCCCACCACCTTTCTCAATGTAACTGTAAGATCTACTGTTAGCTGAAGTAAACAGAATTGGAAGAATACCATATACTAGTATAATCTATATAGATTCACTATTATATATTTAAACTGACCTAATTTATAGCCTAAGAAAATAAAAAAGAATACCTTGTGTGTTGAAATTACCATCCTACCATCAACTCATTTTCTTAAGCACTAAAAAAATGCAATGATAGGAATCAAACTTGTGATCCCATTGACACAACTGTTTTATGCAGGTTTACAATGTGTTAAAAGTCATAAAACATTATGGTGAATGTAGAGTTTCACTGACTTTCCTAATTCTTTTTTTTTTTTTTTTTGATTTATAAATACATGATTGCGTGAACAAACACGATACTTTGTTACAGCTTCACATTAAATATGTGGACATGATTTTGGTGCACGTAATCATATTTTTATTATGACGGGAATTCCCCAAGAAAAACGCCGTAACATAGCAAAATCTGCTTCTTTCACTCCAATTTTCCGCACACGTTCTTTAGTAGTTAGCAATAAGTTTTCCATTATTTTCTGCTTGCAAAAAAAAATTACACCTCACTTCTACACCGAAGTGGGATGATTTCCTATCTAGTTGCTAAGGGTCCTCAGAAGTCTGCGCACCAATGACTTTGAACAGTGCAGGTAAATAGCAATACACATTTGAGACTGCAGAACTACCTCATCGTTGTCCATAGTGTTGGTTTGGTGTTGAGGACCAGGTAAGTTTTTCTGGTCAGGCGCTGGTGCGCCGTGTTCGACAGTTTCCTCCCTACAATTTATGTCTCTGTCGTCGCCATTCGTATCGATGAAAATATGGGGATCCACCTGCGTCTTGTGCACAACACTATCTGACTGATTGCTCTGCAGTTCTGAATTCGTGCAAACTTCACCCTGGCAACTCTCCCCAGTCCCTGTGCTGTTTAGGGTGATCTTGTTTCCTGTGTTCGTCTTCTCTTCCTTCTTGCTATGTGGCTCCTCTGCTAAACAGGTGCTCCTCAGCGGTGGCTTGACAACCGACCCGGCGTCTCCGTCAGGGACATTCCACACAGGCAGACTTGACGGACTGCAGCCCATTTTGCGAGCTCACCTACTTTCTAACTTGGTACTTTTTGCTGGACATTGGATGTCAGAGGCGATTATATAAGCACTCCTTCAGTCCACGGGGATAGAATTCTATTCGCTGTTCACGCTCAGTGCTTACATGTTCATGTAGGACCTACATGGCACGATGAACACGAGGATCGACAGTCTGCTAGTAAAACCCTTTTGTTAACTGTTGTAAACAAAAGCACCAATAACAGCCATAGCGAGGTCTGGCAACGCCAAGTACTGGCTGGATTCCCCTAGTGTGCGTATAGGTCATGGCTAGACCTGTTCGATTCTTTGATCCACTTAAGTTACGATGTACCTTATAATTTCAGAAGTACAATAGAGCAAAAGCTGGAGCCATATTACTTAGCGGTCTTAGAAATAGTATACGGCATGCTTCTGGTGGTATGACAGCCAATGCCAGGAATACAGCGCATGTATATACATCGATACGAAGTGAAATACTGCCCAGTGTTATCGTGAACAACCTGTTTACTATCCAAGGCACACGCAGACCGTCAAGTTTGAAGATCATACTTTATTTAGTGTCTCTACTCCTAACAGTTCTAAAGCATCGTGTGCGGGCATGTAGGAAGCAAATGAAAAGTGTGCGTGGTGGGAGGGGGTATGGGGGGTGGGGGATATTACCTCAATCAATTTGGCGAGGGTTCATTGGCCGCTAAGGCCCCGGAAACTCTTGAACCCTATATAGCCGTACGCGCGTTTGAGCGTGTTTTAAGACAAAATATCCATCCTCAAGGTTGTGATGAAGACGGCCTATACTGCACATTTTCGCACAAATTTAGTTTTCGGATCGCTTCCATACTTTACATGTGTATACATACTCTCCGTTGAAATACCTATACGCGCTATGTGAGGTGTGAAATATTTACTCTAATAGCGCATGCGGATAAACTGAACAATGTTTATTATACATTGACCAGAGTAATCAGGTCTGTATAGGCAGCAAGGTGGAGAGGTGGTGGGGTCGATCATAGGCAAGCGGGACATAGGCAAGCGAGGGTCCAAGCGAACGGTTTTCCCCGAGGTTAAAATATCTGACAAAGAAAATTACAGTGCGTGAATCTGTTTGATCAAATTGAAGGAAATGTTTTAACATACGATTCAAAACAGTGAAGAAAGCGATGAATGCTCACTATGGCGTATTTTTTTTACATGGTTGGGTGGAAAAGTCAGGGGGGCAAGAACATACGGCCTCCCACCCCACCGTTGAAAGTGCGTACCCCAGTTTATAAGTAATTGTTAATCGAATATCTTAGGTAAGATTGTGTATATTAACTGTCCATGTATCTAATGTGGCGATCCTGTTCAACATGATGAATATGCAGTCCCGGGTTAAGCGGAAATAGGCATAGTTATGCAGACTCTCCGAGATTCTGGGGAGCCCGTGCATATTTACTGAGAGAACTGTACTGGTTGTAAACATTAAGAAACTTTGAGCGGTGGCGTTTGATGGAATATCCTTGACATATTGCATTATATAGTCATAACTTAATAATATCGTTTTACCCCGGATCCGCCCGGTTTCCTCCCACCATAATGCTGACCGCCATCGTATAAGTCAAATATTCTTGAGTACGGCGTAAAACACCAATCAAATAAAAAAATAATTAATAATAATATCTTTCACATCCTGCGCTATATATTGTTTAAATCTAGAAGATCATCAGTATACGGTTTAGTAAACTGTAAAGATCTATCATGATACAGATAACTCTTTAAACGTAAAAGTACAATAATCGTTTTCATTATCGAACAGGTATATACATGTCTGACAAAAGGAGGACGCAAATTTTAACCACCGTAATACTTACACTGCTGATAAACGGTTTCCCCGAATTTCACATTTAGCCGTTACTAATGGTAAGTCCCAGCAGCTCAACGAATAGCGATACTTCTTTCGAATGGAAAGTCATGTATGTACAATGAAGCTAAAGTAGGCTTTGTATAATAGTAATAGTTCTTGCAGATGAATATAATATTGTGATTAGCTTAATGTGTTAAGGCACATATATTGCTTGGACTTTCTTTTGCAACTCAGTATTCCCAAAATTATATACTATGGGATCACAGAAGTTATTAGGCATGCAATATTACATGTATATGTATCTTAAGCTGATGTGGTGATATTCATTCTTCCTATTTTTTAGTAATGCTATGCCAGGTAGCTAATTTTACCCTTGTGAACAATTCCGCCATATATACCAGAAACAACGACTTACAAAGCATGGCAGTATTGCAAATCAACTTAATGTCACATGCTGGAAATCTAATGATGAGGTTGTGGTGTTTATTTGATGGAACAAGTTCTCCTTTTTAATCCCCAATTCTCATGTCAATTGGCACTAACTTATCTGACTCAGTGTCACATATCCCAGTCACAGTACAACTTCTATAAGACAATGAAATGCGCATGTAATCTCCCATAACCCCCAAAACTATAAAAGCGAATTTATATACATAGTTTCATGGAATAATAGCGGGCAAAATGTGCTACAAAACACAATAATGTGATGAAGATACAATTATATCTGTACTGTATATTGTATATAACAACAATAAATGTACATGCAAATACTCTATATATTTTATCGAATAACCTACATAACTACATGTATATGTAGTGGGAATTGTCCACAGGGAGAAATGTCAATAAGGCAAAATGTTCATACGTCAGTATATAGTATGAAATGTCTTGGATTACTTTCTGCTATTACACCTGTCTGTTTAACCATGGCGATGTCTGTTATAACATAGTGTGCAACATTGAAGAAACACGGAAACATATGCATACATCGTATGATTTGTATATGCCTTCCGAAATGTAAGTCGACGCATTCAAGGCAATGAAAGACTATAGGTAGTCGTATAGAACACGAGCACCAAATTGTTTGTTGAGATCTGTGTCACACAAAATCAGAATCGTCAAAAATATCCCCGATACAAACAAAAGTTCTGTTACAGTCTTTATGCACGCTTGTAATGCTGGTGACATCAAAGGACCCGACGTCGTCGCCGACTTCCGCTCCCAGCGACTTTTTATCTTCAAACGAATGGCTCTCCTGGAATTCGGTGAGACTCTTATTGCTAATGGGTTCCAGAGGGCACTGAGCCTGAAAAGGAAGGTGCATATTGCATGCCATTAGCGCCTTTTTAAATTATGATGATAAAAGTAGGAAATCATAAAAACTGTCATTTCGTTCAGGTATGTCCAATGACGATTACATATAACATTAGAAGTTTTATGAAGATAAAGATTGAGTAGCCTCACTATTCTATATCACAAATAAAACTAGTAGGTTCACGGATATGAAATCATGGAAATTGTCTATATATCACGCGCGTATTTCTGTTTCTACATACCCTTGGATGTATTTTCATAATCTCTTCCTCTTACTTTCCCCGCTAACTGATAGATCCATACATCCGTAATCTCTTTGTTTCACACTTTTTGGTTTGTCTATCAGGACAGAACAACCACGTTGCTACCCTTACAGTGAATCATGAATCCTAAACTTGTTGACCGAAAATAAATGACAATGAATAAAGTATAATATAGTTTCCAGAAGCAGACATGGCTTACTCTGTATTTTCGCAAGTAGTGTCCAAGGAATTCGATTGGATTCTTTGGTCGGTACTCGGCAATCTTCGTCAAACCTTCGACTAGTGCCGGACTCAGACGACGCTTTACGTAATCAGCATACCTACCTTCAACATTAAATAAAGAATATATAAATGAGTACTTTGAAGCCAATTGGCGTTTTGGTTGAATTATAGATACTCAAGTTGACTGCAGGCCTAAATAGGCATAAAAATACACTTGGTGTACAGCAACCATGTCTTACATTAAACATAAAGACAATTTTAAACCTAGGTATGTGAATATCTTACAACGGTGTATGTCCTGATGCGTAAGTGTATAATGTGCCATTATTTGTGGCAGATCATGCTGGCTTCCTCTCCGGCCTTACGTGGGAAGGTCTTCCAACAACCTGCGGATGGTCGTAGGTTTCCCCCGGGCTCTGCCCAGTTTCCTTCCACCTTTATGCTGGCGACCGTCGTATAAGTCAAATATTATCGAGTACGGCGTAAAACGCCAATCAAATAAATAAATCATTATTTGCGGTATCCTTGGATATGCTACTTGTACATGCAGATACTGCACGAATACTGGCGTGCATGCATACATAAATCCAGATGTGCACCCACGTTTACATTGAACCGATAGTCACGTCGCTATAATCCACATCTAGATCCAAACAAAACGACTGCTATAGATCGAGACAATCAGATCGCTAATCCACATAAACTAAGGCTGACAATACCACTAACCAACATATAGATCAAGACAATATTAGGCCGGTTCCTATCCACATTATATATCCATTGTAGGCCTACAATTGACATGTGCACCAAAGCAGGTGCATGCAAAGTTGTTATAAGTTTATATCATAGATGGTCCTATATACACAACTATCAGAATGGCTGTTAACTGTCTTACCTGGATACACAGGGGAACTGTCCGCCTCTGCCATATTTTCTTCTTCATTCCATTGCATGGCTCTCTTCGGCGGGCAAAATATTGCATACCGGTATTACATTGCCCTATATATATAAAAAAGAAATAGGTATAAAGTATATATGCAACTGTCCATGTATATACATGTATGCATTGGTACGTGTAACACACTGAACATTCGAGTGTTAGTAAGCCGTCGATACCACAACATAGGCCTACATGTTGTCAGGTATACACGCACACGGTTTGGCCGTGTGTGGTGTGTGCAGACTGGGTGGAAACATTCAAAGAGCCTTACATGCGGATATGTAGGCATACAGGGCTTGTACCTTGAAGCACGATCGATCAAGCATGAAACGATTAATAATATTATGGAAAACAAATTGTACGGCTTGCATAAGTACCGCACAGAAAAGTGCTTTACCGTTACCGAATTCGGCCCTACAAGCAATAATATGTAAATATGTTGGCTCACTCTTTTATATTTCATACCAACAGGATAAATGCAAACCAAGTTAGGCTTCCTTAGCATATAAAAGAACAAATATAGAATTTAGCAGCTGTGTGAGGACTGCATGTGCATGTTTGTCCTCTTTATGAATCTCCTTAACACGTATAGAGCCTGAGGACATTAACCGTACCCTCTAAACGGGCCGGACTACTGCATAAATGTTTACTGTTGTTAGGGACATGACGGGATACCCTTTCATGCAATGCTAAGAAAGAGGTGATAGATGTACCAATGATTTTCATACATGCAATGGTCAGACACATGTGCCCAGCTTAATGATACTTTATGTTTATCCTGCGTATTCTTCCAGGGCTCCCTCACTCAGAAATTAACTGTCGTGAAATATAGTTCATGCCCAGTGCATGTCGCGAGTGCGAAACCTGTTCCCGCTATGTCGCCTCCGGCCTTTTGTTGAAGAAGTTTTTCTGGTAATGTACCAGCATGGCTACGTCTTGTGGTTTCTCCTACGCTCCTAAGTCTCTCCCCTCCGGTTTCCTACAGTCCTACATTTTGGTATACAACCAAAATTACCACCTTAAACCCCCAACCAACTTAACAAATAAAATATAATGATTAAATTGTTGCTTTCGGTTGTTATTGTTGTTGTTTTCTTTTTCTTTTTAGTGAGGAAATGGTAATTAATTTATGAGATCGCCTTTACCTTTATTTGAGTTTCACTTTCCATATACAATATTGAAAGACAAGGTAAGTGAACTCTATTGTGAAGAACTCTTCGGTGCTGGAGGTAAAATAGTGCTACATGTAGGGTGGAAGGCGTGAAAGATGAAGTTCGCGAAGGCCTCCCTGTGGATGGTCATCGCCTTCCTCCTGTCACAGAATCAGCGAGGGTTCTCAGAGGAGAACTGTGAAGCTGGGAAGGATAACAAGTGTGGCAAGGAAACCTCGAAAGACGAGAAAACGAAGTACAACAAGCAACAAAATTCATGTGAGTACAACAGTATATCTCCATCCTTTACGCTGAAGTTTAAATAAACAGTGGCCCGAGTGTCTTGTATTGACCCAGTCCAGTTAAAATCTTGCACGTCTACACTTTGTCAGCAGGTTAATCACAGTACGTATTCTAGGCCGGTAGCATCGGGTTCTGGTAACCCGACAAGCCAGGCCCAATGTATAAAATTTACAATGTGTTCACTGAAAGAAAAAAATAACTGCTGCTTTGCTTGGCAAGGATATTGTAATAGTAGGCCTATATATATGATTTCTGCGAAGTGAAATCATGAGTTTTACCCTGTTATGTCGTTTTTGAACCCGTAGATCGTCTGCTTTTTCTTCACTTTCTTCTTCAGTTTGTATTTAACTGTTTATCTCCACAGTGTATTTAACTTTCTATCTTCAATTTTGATATTTTTTGTTTTCACAGCGTCAAAATGGAAGAAGTATTTGTCACTGATTGAAAAGGCTGTGGCTAAGTATGAACCATGTGGAGATGGTTGTACTTGTCACCTTAGGTAAGGAAGACCTATGTGATATGCATGAATGAACAATGATGATACAAATAATTGGGTATGACTGTCTATTTTGACACCCTTGCTGAAAGAAAAGGCAAGTTTATAAAAGAAAAGGCAAAAAAGAAAAAAAATATTAAAAGGAAACAAACTCCAGATCAGATGCTAAATTAAGTACATTATGACATTCATAATTAATATACATTGTTGCTTAACTAAACTTCATTTTAATTCTTAGCTTATGTTTGCTGTAGGGTTATAGACGAGGACTTGAAGCCATGGGAGACAACTGAGAAAGGAATAAGTCAGGAGAGCTTTGATATTGCTAAGGAGAGAGGTGTACATTACCAAATCATCAACCACAAATTATACAGAGAAGATGAATGCATGTTTCCATTCAGGTTTAGCATGCTCCTCCTTCGACTTCATACATAACTTTAATGCAAATTCTTGTTTTATAAATGTGTTACATGTTCAGTATACACATGTTACTGATGTTGATATATTTATTTATTTATTTGATATTGTTGCTTAATTGCATACTCAAAAGTTTTTCATCTTCTACTGTGGTAGCCTGTAAGGTAGTGCTTGGAATAAACCATTGCCATTTTGGCAAGCTACTGGTGAACTTTTTTATGTGTGGCATACATCATACATCAGCTAACTTGGTGTAGGAGCTATGTCCTCTTGCCACACAGGCCTTAAGAACAATGGAAATGAAACTCAGTGACCCAATGATTGAAAGACTCTCATGTTAACAATCATGTACGTGTATGTGTATCATGTGTTATTAAAAAGACAGTTCTGTTAACTTTTCAGGTGCAGTGGAGTGGAGCACTTTATTTTGGAAATAATCAAAAAACTGCCTGACATGGAGATGATAATTAATGTTCGTGATTGGCCACAGTCAGGGAAATATAATCCACCCCTGCCAGTATTTTCCTTCAGTAAAGATGTAAGTTTTTTTTCCTTTTTTTGGGGGGGTTTTGGTCACATGAGCTTATACATGTATAACCATATTAAATTTGATAATATGATTTTGCCTCTGTTGTTTCCAGAATTCTTGTAACAAGGATGTTAGGAAAGTTTCTTAGAACTGCATACTGCAGATTGTACAATTTTGTTCTTTGATGAAGTTTATAATCATGCGACAATGTAAATTTTGAAAGAGGTGTTTCGTTATATTTTCACATCAGTTTTTGTATTTTTCTCACTTGATTTATTTATATGATTCAACACTTTATAGTTGTTATGCTGCCGTTAACTACATGTTTAAAAGAGAAAACTTTATTCTCTATTTCTCCTGTGAAATTTCATTCCCAGTAATTGGCATTAAATACCTTTACATTCCTCTAAATGTAGAACCTTTTTTGTTACCTACATGTAGATTTTGATTTGCTGACCTTAGTTCGTATGATAATCTAATTTTAAACATATTTTTTTTATACAGAGGTCTCAGAATTATGACATTATGTACCCTGCATGGACTTTCTGGGAAGGAGGTCCTGCTGTTGCTCCTATTTACCCCACAGGCTTGGGAAGATGGGATTTACAAAGAGAGATTATTCCCAGGTGAGAGATTCTGTTTTCCAGAACTGAAAGTATGATCCGGAGAAGTTATTCAAAATGTTGGTTTACATGCTGTGGTGCTGTTTGTAAGCAATAAACATCACATCATATAAATTCTGTTTTGTGAGTTCAGCTATAAGATAAAAAGTAAGTTTGTCAGGTACATTATGAAAAGGGGAACATTGCTCTTGGCAATCCTCTTAACCAAAAACTTAACCTAAAAAATTTAGGGGGATGTTTTTAAATGACATCTGACAATGACTGTATCTTAGCGTTCATTATTTCAGAGAAGCAGCCAAATGGCCATGGGAGAAGAAAATAGAGAAAGCATTCTTCAGAGGCTCTCGGACAAGTGCTGAAAGGGATCCTCTGATTCTATTGTCTCGCAGTAATCCAGAGCTAGTTGAGGCAGAATATACAAAAAATCAGGCTTGGAAGTCTGATGCGGTAAGACTTATTTTTCGATGAAAATGAATTTCGACAGCTTTTTACGGGAAACATGCATTTTCGGGTTAATGAGTTTTCATTTTCTAAACCGATTTTATGGTTCAAAAATTTAAGAATTAGAACCTAAAGGTGAAGAGAAATTTTCCATGTATTTTTGGGTTTGTGTAGGATACATTGGGGAGACCTGCAGCCAAAGAAATAAAACTGGAGGATCATTGTCAATACAAGTAAGTAGATTGAGATATAAATGGCTGTGCTGCTTTCCTGACATAAATGATTAATACCAAATAATTTTCTGTCCCGCAACCAAATCTGGCCTATTTAGTTAACTAATTTCCTATTAAAACTCAGGTAAAATTTCATGTTTGTAAAGCAACTGATTGAAGATAGGAATTGAAGAGTTTTTGCATGTTCATGACTTATGAAATCAACTGTTTGAATCTAATGTTGTGAAGTTTCATTTTAATGTAATTATCTGTTGTGTTTGTTTACAGGTATTTATTTAATTTCCGTGGGGTTGCTGCGAGTTTTCGATTCAAGCACCTGTTTTTGTGTAACTCTGTGGTGTTTCAAGTTGGGGAGGACTGGTTAGAGTTTTTCTATCCAGCCATGAAGCCTTGGGTTCATTACATTCCAGTCAGAAAAGATTTGACAGATGTCAGGTAAGAAGAAATGACTTGAAATTATATTAAACAAGTCCAAGAAAGAGAGTTCATTCAGGCCCTTGAAAAGCTTGGGATGCTTTGAAAAAGAACCTGTGAAAGCCTTGAAATAGGAAACCCGCTGGTCCATGAAGAAACTACAGAACCAACCAGAAGCATCACAATATTATGCCTCATAATAGTCTGTTTGACTTGTGCCATCATTGAAGGAAGGTGAATGAAAACTGAGAAATGTTGGAGAAAAGATCCAAATAATGTTTATCAAAAAAATAGTGCACTGAAAAATCTGAGGCAATCAGCGCATCAGCACTTTAGACTGTCTTGTATTGTTGAGATTTTGAAAGCAAACAAAAGGATGTTTGTACTACTTTGTGTATACCAGACTGGTTTTGGTTAAAAGTTGATTTTATGATTGTCTGTAAAAACTTTTGTATTATGTATGTAATTTGAGTTTACCTTATTTCATTTCAGAAAATTGTTGGAATTTGTAAAAGAAAATGATGACATAGCACGACAGATAGCAGAAAGGTATTTTTTTTTTACCAAATATGTAAATAATGTAAAATGAAATTCATTCAAGGTATTTGTTGGTTGTGAAAAAATATTTGCATCACCCAGAATCAAGCTAAAAGGCATGCCAAAATACATTTACTGCATGCTGTTGCTTTGTTGAAAAACTTAGCTATGTATGTATAAGTACACACTAACAGCTGGCTACATTTATTTCTGCAGGGGACAGGAATTTATATGGAATCGTCTACGCATGGAAGATGTCTCTTGCTACTGGGAAAAACTGCTTAAAAGATATGCCAAACTTCTTCAGTTTAAGCCAAAACGAAATAAAAATTATAGGAAATTATAGAAAATAACTTCTTGAATCTCTTTTGGTAAACATTTAAATTTTCTTTGATGTAGTACAAATTCCATTTTGTAAAACTTGACAGTGACTGTTAAATATAAGTTGAACTTGATATTTTTTATGTTATCTTATATTTTTGCTTCCTTATTTCGAACAATGTTTACATTTTTATACACTTGGTTGTATGCGAACAGTGCACAATTATACAATTTTGCTATTAAATTAAGCTTACAGCATATTGAACAGGTTTCTACGAGTTTAGTGTGAAGTGTGTGTTTTGGGGCTAGTTTCCATGTTTAAGTCAGCACTTTGAGTATGGAGGAATCAGATGGGACACTAGAGTGTACAGTTGAAATGACATTTTCAGGTTGATGCATTGATGCTTAAATTTGACTGATTTGTTGGGATTCATTCGGCAAAAGATTCAGTATGATTTGGATTCAACTCAAGGAGACCGTAAAGATTACATGGTAAAAACATGAGTCCCTTGAGACACCATTCAAAGTTTAACGCAGAAATACGAAATATTTATTCCTTGATCAGATTAATAATAATAAGTTTTTTTCTTAATCTATAAGATTAAAATATTTCATGTACATGTATGTATGGAAATCCTCGAACTCGAGACGACAACGTTCCATGTTAAGTTTGATATGTTCTAACAGTAAGTTTTCCCATCTTTTCCACGCCATATACCTGTTGTCTATGGGAAGAGCATTGCTCGTTCCAGATGGGTAAAACATGCTCTATTGGCAGTGTCAGAAAAGTGCCATGCAAGCAAGCATATTTGGGTTGTGGCTGTAAGCTGCATGGTACTATTGTCAGAATCGTGGGGTGGGTGTTGCTACCATTAACTAATATATTCACGTGTTCGAATTCCACTCTCCTGGAGTTTCACAGACTTAGTTTGGATTTTAAGGTGGATGGAAGGGACAGTATAGGTATATATGTATATTGGATTTATTCTCGTCTTGGTTAAAATATTTGAAACAACAGCTTGCGCCATCAAACAGACTTCAGATATCGTGAATGTACTCTCTTCCACGATCAACAAGGCTAACGATGTTGATGTTTATGTAGAGGCCTCAAGCTGATTAAAATCAGATCGTATGTATATCGCTTCGCTAACAACGTTGTTAGCGAAATGAGATACATTCAATCTGATTTTAATCAAATTAGGAGAGGCCCACGTAACAATCAGGCCGGCCCCAATGGCACAGTTGGTAGAGCGTGAGATCCAGGGTCAATCCTGGGCCGGGTCACACCTAAAAGAGGCGCTCAGCATAAAGGGGATAGTGCAACGACTGGTTGACCCGTATCAGTATAATGTCCTTGGCGGGGCGGCGTAATTCTCAGTGAAGCAGCGCTAGATAAAAAAAAATCCGTAGTGCAGGAAGGAGGCACCTTACATACACTCTAGGGACTCCGTCGTCGACATGTGACTGCAAAATTGATGAGTGCGACGTTAAACCCCAAGCACTGCAGTATGTGTTGTCATGGAAGTTACTCCATGCGCAAATTGCGACAGCTTCGTAAAACAGGCCTTGAGTGGACAAAAAGACATACGTAATTATGAAGTTCAGTTTTTCTGTAATCGCAAAGTGACCACCGGCTAGTGTGCTGATTTTGGCCACAATTAAGTGGGTCTGACAGGGAGCAAGATAATGTACATACTATACTTAAGCAGAATGGTTTTAATGCCAGATTTTTTGGCAACGCGCGGTAGGTGTGGAAATGATTGAATAAGGGTACATTCACACGTGCGATACATCGTGGTAAGGTGCGATACATCGTGGTAAGGTGCGATGCGACGAGGTACGTTGCAGCGAAAATTTACCAATCGTTGTAAAGTGCGATATATGCAGTGTTCACTATTATCGCAAGGCACATCGTATTGCTGTTCACGTTGCGATGAGTAGACTGAATATTAAATAGGACATACAATAAGCTGTATTCCTACTCTGAGATTTTGTGAAATACGAGGAAAAGTAGATTTCACCATGACCGTGCCTAATAGGCCTATATATATGCAGCAAGAACGCTGTAATGTGGCTTCACCTTCATCTTGAGGTAAAACGCATAGGCTTAAGATGTTGCAGGGTATAGCTTAATACTATTCTGATTCTATCCAAGTCTATCAGATCCATTGACTGAGGCTATAACATCACCAGCTGCGTGAACACATGGGCACATTCGAATTTCCCGCAAGATGGTTAATTAATAATTCATTCACCAGGCTATTGGCTGTGTACTGGCTGCTTGACGAGTTCCGCATGTATAAGAGTGCTGCTTATCACGTGATATTATCGGGGAATTTTTCCTGTATGGCAGCATCCCCGTCAGTGAAAATGGCCGGACGATGTGACACAGATTGAGTCCCGTGGTAGGGATTCTGACGAGGCCACTGAGACATCGGGTAACAGCTGTCTGCCTGTAGGGAGAGACGGGTGTGCGGGCTTGGCGCTTGGCAGGTATGTTAGGTGGACTGACAGCAGCATCCGTGTACGACATGTATTTCACCTAGTTTTAGTACAGTGGGTAGATGTCCAAATAAATTTATGCAGCACACCCGGACGCGAAGGGAATAGTGTACTGTGATCCTGTAAATACATACGTCTTATGTACATACATAAGGCGATACAGACCTACATGACAGCATTTCCTATTGTCGTGTTAACAAAAGTAATACTTGATTTGAATGAAAATGGGGTTGTATGAAGTCATAGCCTATATTTACATTGGACTATGTTGAACCTATATTGCTAGATATACGGGACATGTACATATATACATTTGATTGGTCGCCCAACTGATTCGGGCCTGCATACTGTAGCTAAGAAAGTGCTTCAGGACAATCTTGGATGAGAACTGTGAGAGCGCCCATTGAAATAATTTATCCAATTCAACCACTGAATTCGAAGACTTCAGCAAGCTGGGCCTGGTGATTGAGTGTCTAGTGGGATGCATTGTTGCCATTTCAAATTAGTGGCGGAAAAAGTGTTGCATTTGATAATATAAAAATACTGACAATCACGTTGACTTCAGACGATGTGTTGCATTCTTGCTGTTAATAACATTAGTTTTATTTTAGAGAATCTTCATAAATAAGAACTTCACTGCTCTCGAAGATAACCAATGACATTTGTGACCAAATTACTTAAGGTATGGCTGACTCAATGCAAATTAAAACATACATTTTTGGTACTATTTTTGACTTTACTTCTATAAATGATTGCATGGCAGGTACCTGTGTACATCCCTGACAAGTGAAACCCACCAAGGTAGAAGCAGAAATGATCACAATGACATCTTCCTAAAATCTGTCAAGCTAAGCTGACAAGCAGTATACCTGGCTTGTAATATAACATGACACAACAAGGCTCATTGCCATAACAATAGTGAGCCAAGCTGGTTAACACAGAAGGCATAGCTCGTTGCCTATCTGTTATATTAACCCCAAATTAAACTACAGACTTCCTAAGATAGCGGTCAGTCTCCAATTAAGTAGCCTGCTGTGGTGACGTCAACAATGATACATGCAGAGATGTCAAAACACTTTGTGGGGGGGGGGGGGGGGGGGGGGAGAGCCGAAAAATATGTATAAAATAGAGGTGTTATTATGAAATATAAAATGGCACGAAAAAGAATTTTTTTTTTTGCATATCTTTCTTCATTTCCTTAAAAACCAAACTCTTCATTTAACCCTTTAATTGAAAGGTTTTAAATGATTAAGAGAGAGATTAACAGATTGTAAAGAGAAAGCTCTTGAAATCTGGACATATTAAGTTCTGTTTGAGGTAAGGTGTAGAAACTGATTTTTCACCCATATTTTAAGCTCTTTCACATTAAAAACATAATCCTGAAACATTGGGGATATAATTGTACTTGAAGGTTTCTTGTAATAATTAGGAAAACAACTTAAACTTTTAAACTTGGCTTCTCTGAACAAAACCTGACATGCAGACAGCTACACTTATTTCCTGCCTGGAAGACACTCAGAAAACCTTAACGAATTCTGCACTGTGTTTGTCCAGTCTTAATAAATAAGGTCTTCATTTATATGTTTATTGAGGACTTATGGAAGCCATATTTGTTTTTATAAAGTAGCAACTTGTTGTTTTTTTTGTAAGCAGGTATAAGATGGCCGAGACAGCTGCAGTCCCAAAGTTTTCAGCAAAGAAAATCAGGATTGATACAGACCTCATAACTGCTTCTCTCAATCAGCTGCATTTCCTTGAAGAAGTGGATAGTCAGGCCTACAAATTTCTGTATGGAGGGAAGAACCTGGAGCCATCCATTCGTCGCTATGAAAAATTATGGCTCCCTCTGGCAGCAGAAAACAGTGACAAACCGTTGGCAGCTCCTTTGGACATTGAATGGGTGTGGCACTGTCATCTTCTGTCACCTCTTGCCTATGAGGAAGATTGCCAAGCATTGTTCAACAAGACTGTGAATCACAAGGTCATGTCCTTGAAAGGAGAGGAAGAAATCACTGGCCAAAGCAAAGGTTCTGTGGACAGCCAGGTACCCCACTGAGCCATTTCATGTAACCTTCTCAAGCCTCTCTTCTGAAAGCGGTTTCAGCTTCACCTCCAACCTCTCTTATGACTTAAAGGCGGCTGTTGCTCGGCAGAAAGTCTTCTATTACCAGGTCTCCCTACCTCACTTTAGAGACCTGAAGTTTTTAGAACAAGGCTACCTTCGCTACAGGAAGTTCCTTTTCCTGAAACAGCATTTCCCAGACATCTACCTGGTTCCATGTTACGACATTGACCTTATATGGCACACCCATCAACTCCATCCGATTGCCTATCAGAAAGACACCAAGGCTCTTCTTGGACGGGTATTTAACCATGATGACACTGTGAATGACCGCACGCCTGGGTCACGACTTTGTGTAGCGGATGTTGCCACAAGACTACTGTGGAAGAAGGTGTTTCATGAGAACTTTGCAGTGAATGGAGGTATGTATCGAGGAGAACCTCCATTTGGCAAGCTCAGTTTTATCAACTCAGTGGACTTGTTTAAGATCTCCACCAAGGTGTGTGATGTCACCCTGGAACAGGTTACCATAGATGACCCTGCAGGTATTCCTGAAAATTTTAAACTGAAATTCTATCTACGCCAAGGACCAAATTTTAGCTCCCAGAGCCTTCTGCGACTGCCTGGTCCTGAGACAAACTGGGATGGCAAGAGCTTGCTCAAGTTTCAGTATGATACAGGCAAACACTCTGCCCTGCAGGTAATTCTACAGTGTCAGAGTGGATTTGCGTGCATTCGCATGAAGAAGTACATGGTGGGTTCGTGCTGTTACGAGTTCAGTCCAGTCATAGAGTCAGCTCCTATGAACACAAAGTCCTCATTCTCTGACACCTTTGAGCTGAGGAAAAAGGTAAGCGAGACTGAATGGAACATGATCCCGCTCTCCATCAAAGCCACCATCCAGCCCCCACAGCGAGGCCCCTGTAACCTGTCCCTTCTCAGGGGCTCTTATGAGACGTGTACCATGCCAGAACACATAGAACAGATGTGGGGCCCAATACCCCTCAAGCAGTTACCCAGGGGCACAGATAACACCTGCGTTGTGGCATGTCACAGGTATCACAAACAGTGACTTATCATATTTTTGCTGAAACTGTAATATAGTGTGTTAATGACTTAAAAAAGTGACGCTTACCCTAATTTCTCAACTTTTTTGCATACGAAAGAGCAACTGTCCATGCAATTTGTGCAAATTTGCAATTTGAGTTTGATGACAAAGACTACAATGGTTGGATTGGCCAATTTCAAGACTTCACAAAAAGTATTTCAGTCTACACCTTGCAAACATGAGAAAAGGTTGAAGAATTAGAGTACTGTTATTAAGCTTATTGTATTGTTCATTTCTCCTGATCTTGTTCGAGAAAAAAGACATGCCTAGAGCAATAATTATGAATTAATTGTTATTTTTTTACCAATAAAATTTGTGTGGATTTGAAGAAAAAAGTATTTTAATTGGTCCATCCTACATGCATTTTAATTATTACTCCTAAACTTTTAGATGCAAAAGGGCCATGAGCAGTATCTTGATAGGATTTGGCAGTCATAATATGTCAGCATACTCACTACATACATTAAGATGAACCACAAATTTTATATTTCCAGGCTGATCAATCACATGAAGAAGCCTGTGTTTACTTGTCGAATTATCCACAGTCTGCCCCTGCTGATGTCTGCTGTCCAAGTGTTTTACCAGGACAAGATGGTGGCTGTGGCTCACCTGATTGGCATGGATCAATTACCTGCGATAGATCAGGTAATCTGGCTGTACTAACTGTTGTCAGATTTGTGTGGGGATAACATACAGGTGATAAACGTACAGGTGAGAGGAATAATAGCAGGATAAGGATGGAAATTTGGGTTTATGGTGTGAACTTTTATTTCATAAGCAGAACATTGCAAAACAGTAAAAGCTTGCAGTGAAGTGGTCAAATGAAATGTTATATTTAGTGTAATTTTTTTTTACTTCTACCTTTCATTTACTGTTTGTCTACATAAATATCTACATTTCGTGAGGAGCTGCTGGCTAAGACCATTGTACATAAACATACTTCCCTACTCAGTTTCTTCAACTTTTCACTGATCACAAAAACAAGTTAAGTTTGGCAGATTGTTTTAAGATAAAAGGATGTGTATTGTATTGTTACTTCAGGTGAGACCAACTGTAGACGATGTACGTGTTGCCCTGAGCCCAAAAGAAGGCGAGAGAGCACTTCTGATTAAAAACGGCCAGAGTGACTGGGCACTCATGTTTGGGAAATGGGAGGGATTTAGGTGTGGGATACCTGGAACTTCAGGTGAGAATTAGGGATACATGAACAATGAACCTATGTAGTGGGCATGTATGAGTTTCCTGTCTATTCACTGAGAATGTTTTATAAGGCTATTCAGTTATCTCCCCTTACTCAGATATCGGTAGCTTGTATTGGTTAAAAATATATTGAGTTTATTCGTGAACGTGTAAGCCTAATAGTCTGAAGAACATCTCATTTTAATCTGATCAATCATGAGTAAGTACAAAAAGTAACTTAACGCTTTAGGCCATATGTTAAACGTGTGATTTTGATATCTTGGCAATCTTGCTTTATTGTTATTTTCCTTGGGTTTAGGTCGACGTGGGGTGAAAGGTAGCCCAGGCCATTTATCAGTCATGCTGTTTAAGCTCACCACATCGTCATGGGAGTACGTAAACCTACCGTATGAGCTGCACAAATTTGACTTCTGCATTGACAAGATGTCGGTGGACCTGAAGGACGGAAGGATAAGGATAAGTGGCAGCTGTGATGAGGTAGCAGAGAACCTGGCTGTAGCATTCAGTGTTGCCCTTCTGCACGTCCTCTGTCAGCCTCGCCCCAAAGACTGGAAGCCCGGTGATCCTATGCACCCACCTTCGACCCGCGGCACCCGTCAGGTGCTCACCATTCCATCAGAGTCCATGGCCTTGATCGATGCGGCTGGTTATGTGGTTCACACCCCATCCAACCATTACATTAAACAGAGGATTGACCCAAGTTTTGTGGCTGTGGACTGTGCCGGGTGTGCAACGGTTGGGGATGCCACGGACATGGTTGGGGGAGATTTTGATGCGGGTGACATTGGAGATATGGGTGATGCTGGTGGGTGCGGAGGGTGTGGGGGCTGTGGTGGATGTGGCGGGTGTGGTGGGTGTGGGGGTGGGTGTGGAGGAGGTTGTGGGGGCTGTGGGGGTTGTGGAGGATAGACCTGAAAACAGTACAAACTCAAGAATGAAAGCTGTCTCTGAAGCACTTGTTTACATGAATAAGTGTCCTTGATGTTTTGATGGCATAATTGGCCTGGACACCTCAGCCTGTAAATTTGTCTTGTATGTACAGTAAACATGAATATACATATTAAATATATGTGAAAACAAAGCTAGTAGAACACTGCAGTAAGTCTAACTATGACCATTAGAACGAACCTTAAAACTGGCCTGAACACCAGTCTAAACAAAACATTAGCACTGCCTAAACACTAGCCACTCCCTCAGCAGCAGATCATTTGAATGTATTGACCTGCAGCTCTGTAGAAAGACACCTGATTTTCAGTGAAAAGTGATGTAATCTATGTTAGCCAATGAAGAGTCCATACATGAAAAATACCTTTGCAAACTTCTGCATTTATGATAATAAGCCATCTATCTGATTTTTAATCTATTTCATCACAGGTACATGGAGTAGACGAAAGGTTATCAAGGGTCTGTGCATCATTAGAGTAAATTCTACCTTATAAATGAGCATTTATTTATAATCATTAAATGAGCCTTATTATAATTATGAGCTATACCCCAAAATGAGTGAGGACACCAGCCCACCTGTGGAAGAAAACACTATGATTAACAGTACTGAGAACACTAGGCTGATCACCTTTGAAAGCACTAAGCAAAGCACTAGGGGTGAGGGTAAACAACATGAAAATACTAAGATAAGCACTAGGAGGGAGGGTAGACCACATGAAAACACTCAGCTAAGCAGTAGGAGTGAGTAAACCACATGAAAACACTAAGATAAGCACTAGGAGGGAGGGTAAACCACGTGAAAACACTCTACTAAGCACTAGGAAGGAGGGTAAACCACTTGAAAGCACTAAGCTAAGCACTAGGAGGGAGGGTAAACCACATGAAACACTAAGCTAAGCCCTAGGAGGGAGGGAAAGCACTTAGCTAAGTACTAGTTTGGAGGGTAGACCACATGAAAACACTCAGCTAAGTACTAGTTGGGAGGGTAAACCACATGAAAACATTAAACTAAGCACTAGGGGCGAGGGTAGACCACTTGAAAACACTCAGCTAAGTACTAGTTGGGAGGGTAAGCCACATGAAAACACTCAGCTAAGCACTAGTTGGGAGGGTAAGCCACATGAAAACACTCAGCTAAGCACTAGGAGGGAGGGTAGACCACTTGAAAACACTCAGCCAAGCACTAGGAGGGAGGGTAGACCACATGAAAGCACTCAGCCAAGCACTAGGAGGGAGGGTAGACCACATGAAAGCACTTAGCTAAGTACTAGTTGGGAGGGTAAGCCACATGAATACACTCAGCTAAGCACTAGGAGGGAAGGTAAACCACATGAAAACACTCAGCTAAGTACTAGTTGGGAGGGTAAGCCACATGAAAACACTCAGCTAAGCACTAGGAGGGAGGGTAGACCACTTGAAAACACTCAGCCAAGCACTAGGAGGGAGGGTAGACCACATGGAAACACTAAGATAAGCTCTAGGAGGAAGGGTAAGCCACATGAAAGCACTAAGCCAAGCACTAGGAGGAAGGTAAACCACATGGAAACACTAAGATAAGCTGTAGGAGGGAGGGTAAACCACATGAAAACACTCAGCTAAGTACTAGTTGGGAGGGTAAACCACATGAAAACATTAAACTAAGCACTAGGGGCGAGGGTAGACCACATGAAAACACTCAGCTAAGCACTAGGAGGGAGGGTAAACCACATGAAAACACTCAGCTAAGCAGTAGGAGGGAGGGTAAACCACATGAGACACTAAGCTAAGCATTAGGAGGAAGGGTAGACCACATGAAACACTCAGCTAAGTACTAGGAGGGAGGGTAAACCACATGAAAACACTCAGCTAAGTACTAGGAGGGAAGGTAAACTACATGAAAGCATTCGGCTAAGTACTAGGGGGAAGGGTAAAACACATGAAAGCACTAAGATAAGTACTAGGAGGGAGGGTAAACCACATGAAAACACTAGCGATAAGTTGTAACCTTAAGCTGAACACTAGGCCAAATACTATTGAGAACACCAGGCTAAACACTATAGAGAACACAAAGGTAAGCATAAGGAGGAGCAATAAGCATCGTTAAAACAGTAGTGATAACAATAGAGTAAATACTAGTCAGAATGCTCAGCTGAACTCTAGCGATAACTGGGCAGAACACTAGGGTAAACATTAGTAAGAACTCTAGATGCGTGAGAATACTAAACCAAACACTACTGAGAACAGTAACCTATCAAAAAGAGTAGTAAATACTAGTAAAAACACAAGGCTGAACTTGAAGTGAAAACACTGCGTTAAAGCATCGGTAGGACCGCTAAAGTAAACACTAATTCGGATGCTGTGGTAAACTCGAGGATAACAATAAGATGAACAGCAGGTTAAACACTATAATAGACCTTAGGGTAAACACTAGTATGAACCCGAAAGGAAAACACTAGCATGTTTCCTGGGGTAAACACTAGCATGTTTCCTGGGGTAAACACTAGTATTAACTGAGAGAAAATACTGGCGCAAACTCTAGGTCAAACTCCACACAAGTTATGAACTCTTGTGCAAACAGCATTCAGAACATAATTCTAAAGACCTACCAGAACTATGAAAAGAAACATAGATCAAACAGTATGCTAAACAGTAGTTACAACACTAGGCTAAATACTAATGGGAATTCTGTGCTAAGCAGTATTATGAACATCAACCTAAACACTGTTCAAGAGTAACTTCCCAAACTGATTATCAAATACAAAGAATATGTTTTAGTAATCAATCTGTGGCAAGTTTTGCAACCAGTTATTGACATCTTTATAAAAAGTACTGAATTAATCATGGTTTTATTACTTCAGCATGGACAGCATTCTACTTGCTGTGTCATAAGACGAGATTTATACTATGTTGTAATTATGCCTCACAGCATTCAATTCTCTTCAGAACAACTGTTCTGAAGGAAAGTTCTCGCCCATGTCAGCGGTCTGGGAGACAGTCACAAGTACAACAAATTAGTTTAGCACACATGTATTCTTCCCAGATTGTCAGCACTTTTGGTTTTAATATTGTAATGTCATTGTTTTATCTTAGTGTGTTTTGAAATGAGAACTCTTTTTTTATACATTTTTACACCAGTAATAGGTTTTGTCATGGTTTGACGCACTCAGTGCTTTGGCTTAACATTCTATTTTAAGGAAATTGATATGCTTAGAATTCAACATTTTCATATAATTTTTTATTATTTGACAAGAGTTTGACATCTTGACATTAACATTATCAGGCGAGGTATCTGCGAATCAGCTTGGCTCTGCACAGTTAACTTTGATGCACTTTGGTATTTGTTATTCTTTAGATGCTGTTAATGTAATTCCACATTGGATTGGTACTTATACTAGTATATGGTTCAAGTTGATTTTTTGAACCATGGAACCCTTTTAAAGTAAAACATGTACTGTCACTGGTTTGAATGGTACAAAAGCCCCATTTTTCAGAGCATGGATCTGTAACCTAAAGAGCACAAGTTGTCATTAAACATGTATTTCAGATTGCCATATAGGGTATACTGGTATATACACATGTATAAAGATAAAGTATATGTATCGTATTTGCTTTATGTTAGCAATTAGAATCTGTTATCAGATAAGATGCTTGTAGATATAGTTGTTATTGGTAAATGTTGCAGATGCTTGCAGCATAATTACTGTATTTTGTCTATAAACTGTGTGGATTGTTTATAGAAAATTTGACATTGGACACTTGATATACCCTTTGAGTGATATAGACACGAGCATAAGTGTGCAGGACTGTTTGTGTCGTTGGTATAAGTGGTCAGGTACAAGAACTGTGTATATATTGGGTGTTAGCCACGTGCTTCTTGTACAGGTCAGGTTGCTTTGAGACCTATATATCACTGTTTAATGTACTAACAATAGACCTGTTCTCACCTGAAGTTCAGGTATCGGCTGTGCTCTCAACATGTAATGTTGACTTTTGTCACTTTGTTCCCTAAATAATTACCTACAAGCATATTTGAAACTATTGATTCATTGTTCTAAATGATGAAAATGTTTCATGTAACTGTGTGTCTGTGTAAAATTTTTATATTAACTTTAATTTAAACAAATAGTATTTGAAAAAGAAAAAAACGGGTATACACTTTGTCTATAGTTGTCTGGGCTGTGTTGTATTTCTTGATCTTTTAAATACAGTGTTAAGACAATCTGTGTTCTATTTGATTCAGGTGGATTATGGCAAAACTAATTGGCTATACTACTTTTTATGCTTCGTAGACTGGATAAATTGTATGCAAAGTGCTGCAATATTAGTGAATTTTCTGTATGTTTCCGCATACATTCAGGTAAATTTACACCATGCATTCAGATCCCAGCTTAACAAGCAAATTTGTGTATAAAAGTGTGAAAATTTAACTACTCCTATTACATGAAACATAAAAACTGGAACAAAATTGTAGCATTTTAACTTATTTTTACCTAAGTGAAAGGAGAACACTCTTATGCCATCATAAATATGAAATAATTAAAATTAAAAGGATCTTGAAATTTTCACAGGTCATGTATGCATGAAATGGTCTAAAAAGAATTAAATGGTCTGTGTAGGATGATGCATACATATAAAACGCAGTGTTGAGTAGGTTAATGTGGGGTTACAATAGTGATGGTGTACACCTGGAAGTGTATTATGTAGATAACGGGAACCTCTTTGTTACTGGAATCTGCTGCCAGGTTAATGTTTATAAATATTGTGGATATATAATGCATTACGAGTGGGAGTAAATATTGTGGGCAATCTTGAATGGCAAGTGATGTATACTGTGCTAAGTACCTTGCCGATTTTCAGATTAATAGATTCCACAGTGTAAGGATTTACAATCTGTATAACATTACTCTAGGATTTATTTTATATTTTGCTTCCTTGTTTTATATAGCTGTTATAACTTTGTATATATATTTTTGAAATGGCTAAAGATGTATTTCAAACTGTTATAAAAAGCTGTAATGTGTTAGCTGATGGTATGGATCAGACCATAGATAAGAATACACAATGTATAATGAAGAAAAAGTCGGTTTTTTGTGATTAAATAAGTTAAATCATTTAAAAATCATTTTAGAAGATGAAGTAAAGTTTATCATTGGAATATTATTATGCGAAAATGTAAATGGCTGTGTGCTGCAAGTACCGGGGAATCATTTCAGTTGTATTCAAACCTATACAGAGAGACCTAATTACTTTTGAAAGTCGCAATAATATATTCATATCATTTATGCCTTTTTTGTGATATATATTTTAATAACGTATGGATTTACTTATATCTTTATTATTTACTTAGGTGTAATTTACTTTCACCTGTTTTTTTTCTTTAAATTTATGACTCTTGAATTGTTTTGTGGGGGTTATTAATGACCAATTTTTGTCCATGTTTTATTCCATAGTATCTGAGATACAATTACTTTTATATCAGTTTATACATTTTATGGATATATTTAATACTAAGTTAAACTTTACATGTTAGTTGAAAAAAAACTTCTATCAGTTTCAATTAATGATAGAATGTTAAAATTTAATGATAATACAATAAACTATGCGCTTCATAGTTCAGAAAGGTAAGCTGGTTGGCTCTAAGCCATTAATGAATTTTCACTATCTCTGACTGTCCAGATATTTCTATTCTGATGATGAGGAACAACAAACGCCTGGGTATACACAGATCTGTTATCCATACTCAAACAGCTCTGGTGCAGTAGACCTCTGTTTTAGGCTGTAAGTATTTTGTTCTCTTATTCATAGAGTCCAGGTACCATGTTAATGTCCTTGTCTAATAAAGATGAAAAAACAGTTTCATTTATTACTGGCTGATGTTTTTGTGTATATTATACATGTTCTTTATGGAAAATCTGTTTGTTGTGTATGTTTGTAGATTTTATTGTTTAACATATGCTGAAAATGCATGGTGTGATTTGTATTATTAATTATGTTGGTGTATTCCTAATTAGCTATGAAAGCTGTTATTTCTCCAGATTTAGTTTTATGATGTTCCATGAGCATCTGTTTTATAAACATGTCTACTGTGCTTGCATGCTTTCGACATTAAAGGTAATGTAATTTACATGTGTTTTCCATTAATTGGTATTTCTGACATAATATTACATTACATTACATTACATTACATTACATTATATACGAAATGCTATATGTATACAAATTATGCTATTTGCCCTATGACATTTGTCACGTCCTCCATTACACTGTTGCCATGTAAGTATTAATCTATCAGTTATAGCTCTGATTACACGATGACCTTATGCCATATTTTATACGTGATTTAGAAGTCATTCATTGGCATGATATTAGTCAGAATTCGAAAGTGCAAAGATATTATTTGGTGTGTGAATCAGGGAACAATTATACTTGCTGGGGATAACAAGCAAGTGTGTGCCATGTTCTCACAGCATGCTCCGTTAGTTGAAACGGTTACAGCCTTAATGTAACACATCTATTATATTCCCCTCATGTAAGAGGAAGGTGACGAGGAGTCTGAATCAACCAGGTGTGTAGAGCTACACTATGTGATAATACATGAATGCAGACCAAACAAAAGATGGTAACTGTGCTGACTCTGAGATTAAGATACAGGCATCTGGTCTATCTGAATGCCTGATAGCCTGTATAGGCCAATACTTTCCTTCAACGATACGCCGACGATGATGTAGAGAGATATTTGCATGTATGCACTTAATCGTTGGGATTCCCTGATGTCATTTAAACTGTACGAAAATACAGGTGTTATCAGATACAATTTCCTACTAAAGCCGTTTTAAAAGCTCCAGTGCCAAACAAAATTTTAAAGAAAAAAAACAAACAAATCTGAAGTCATTAGCTAGGAGCCTGAAGATTGAGAGCCCTTGGCCTGTATAATCCAAATTCGAGACTGATGCAACAGCATACGATCAGACACGGCACGAAGTTGTGTATAACATGGTGTGTTTCTTTGAAAGAAAAATCGCAGCACCTCGCCGATTAATGAAAATTTTGTTTCAGACTGGCATAATAACTGATATAGGATGTTGGTATCTGTCCATTTGAGTATGTTTAAATCGTTTTAATTAGATTCATGTCTGCAAGATATCTCAATCATTAGCTGAATGGCAGAATTTAATGAAATTTGGTTCAAAGTTTAAGAGTAAGATGCGTTCAGTGAGTAACACGTTCGGATAGAATGTATATAATATAATTACAGACGTACAACATAGACAGCAAGACCAGGGCAGCGACGACAGTGTGATAGCCGGCAAAAGGCCACACGCAAGTGGTGAAATACAAGCTCTTGTCAGGTTATCTCAGTCAGGGCTTCATTCTGACTCTCCATGTAAACGCATAAAAACAGCAGAAGTTTACACGCCCCTAGCACCATGGCTTAAGCAGAATTAGGTGCAAAAGTGCAGTTATGTTAATTGCAATGTGTTAGACGTCACTGAATTAAAATTACTCAAAATGATGTATTGTCATCACATTTAACATACAATAACATTAAAGCAGCGCAAAGGGACCAGACCTCGGTGATGATTATTCCACCAGGCCCCATGACCTTGGTGATTGACATCAGCTACACCCTCCTCAACTTGCCGGAGAGTTAAGGAATTATATATAAAGTTTTTGTGGTCAACCTCCGTTATTGTCTCCACAGTCACTTGTCAGCTGTCATCATTTCCAAATCAAGCATGTTTTTCAAAATGCTCCAAAGCGTTGCATTTGAACATGCCATAAATACACAAACAATCAATCAGTAAATGATTCCAATTGGCTTTTGGAGAAAAAACTTCAATATTATATGTATATACTGGCACGAGGATATATGTGACAACCCGTGCATATATAAATATAGCGATAAGAGAAGGCAAAAGAAATATGTTGACATCTTTACAAACAGCTCGAACGTTTGCACACTTTTGCCACTGTGTGTAGTAAGTTCTTGAGTTTAACACCACATGGCAGTCATTATATCGTGTATATAAGTTCTTGAGTGTCACGAAAGTCAATCAATCAAATGTTATCTTAACGATATCTTTTCCATGTAATCTTAAAATGTGTTATTGATCCTTGCTACGAAAACGGAAGGTGGGTTTGAAAATGCTGCTGTTTGGTCCGTCCCATATATTGTTTTGCAACTTAGAAGTGCTTTGCCATTGTTGATAGAATGATTGATATTGATTTTTTCTGCGTTCCCTGTTCCAAGATGGCTGCAGTCGGCCATCTTTATCTGTCCACGCATTTGTCCATGACTTATCCGTGCTGTGAACGCTATAGTGTCTATAAATAATGAAATCAAATCAAGAAATAAATTTTAAACTAGGGTGGTATATTTAAATAAAATTGAAGACTTACTCTCGCACTAACACTGATCAGTGACTTGCCATTGTTGGGACGATGGCTAGGATTGGTCTTCACAGCTCTCCCTTATCAAAGATGATGGCTGCAGATGCCTATATCTCATAACATAATATTATGTGTATATGCTTAACCGTGCTGTGAACTTAATATCTTTATATCATATCATGGCATGGCTTTCAAACTTTGGCAGTCAATTCTTGCAATGATGGCTAAGATTCTTTTTTAGTGCGCTTCTTGATCCAGGATGTCTGCATCCTGTCGGCTATTTTAACCTTTACAATGTTGGCGGTAACCTTAATCTTGTTGTGAATGTACAGATCTTTCCTCCATGCATGTTTGTCATGCTGGCTTCCTCCCCGGCTGTACGTGAGAGGGTCAGCAGCAACCTGGGGATGGTCGTGGGTTTCCCCTGGGCGCTACCCAGTTTCTACCCACCATAATGCTGCCCACCGTCATATAAGTGAAATATTCCTGAGTATGGCGTAAAACACCAATCAAATAAATAAATAAATCCCAGCATGTTTCGTCGTGGTGAAACTGCTATATATACCTACTCAGTTTGTTGAATTCTGTCTGTAACTCATATAAAGACAGGAGATTAAAGTATAAGCTTATTATATCCATAATTACACCTATAACGAAACCATTTTCCTACGTATCAGTGCACGGAAATTTAACAGCATATTTTTCTTACATTTGAACATATGCAACAATGAGAGACACTTTAGTTTCCCTTTTTTCCACGACGGTTCGCTCATCTCTTGAACACAATCGGATTAGTGTGTCTGGGCGTACACGTCCCCAATAATCTATTATCAAAATCAAAACTGTGTGATAGCACTCTCATCGCAGTGGATTGTCTGAGTTTAAAGTCAGAACAGTAAAACTTTATAACTTATTATGGGGTCTTCCGTGAGGTTAACACCACGTAGTTGTGTATATTAATAAATAATACCGTGGAGCTACAAGGATAATATACATGTAAATGAACATAATGTATACCGCTGACGTAGAAAATATGCACTCGCAAACATAGAACACGTCTAGTCACAACGCTTTAGCGTACTATATGTTATACTTATTTCCAAGACCACTTGAATACTGAAGATTATACTTCTTTCATATTTGTGGAATACAACTTGTATTTAAATATTTAACCAAATTCATCGAGTTCAGAGAAAGTATTATTCAGTTTCCGTCGACTGCTAATGTTTCTTAAAAGGGTTTGTTCATTTTTCTCTATGAACTTACAAAAGGAAAAGATTCAAGTAAAGTATACAGCTTTTACACCGGTCCATATATGTACGAGTGTCTCTGTTGATATATATTAATGTTTGACATCAACAAGAATATATTTATTTCATTGAGTGGTGTTTTGCGCCGTACTAAAACAAGAATATAAGTGGAAAGCATATGAGTTCGAATGAAACTTTTGACTATACTTCTAGCCTTTCCGCGATAAAGTGATGTATGCCATAGGCCTACATATGATTATTACGGAAAGAGTGTGTGCCAAAGTTGAAATAGTTCAACTTAAAGATGTATACTCGGACTTATGTGCTCACATAGACATATACGCCTTTTGAATTTCGTTATTTAAGATTCACAAAGCAGAGATTTTAGTGACCGAAGATTGGCCTTATGTATTACATCCGCAATCCATGTTAATTAAGTCATTATCTCAACAATCGGCTTAATTTTACCATTTTTTACCTGTTTGCTATTTGTACATGTATAGAAATGTGAAAATAAAGTCAGACGCAAAGGTGTGAGCTATAGCCTAACTTTACAATTATGTCAAATTATACCTATAAATGGTATAAAGTTTGGCCCTTTGAGGCTGGACTTTCGGAGATATGATTGATATTTTCTATATTTTCAAGCCTTCAGGCTTTGTCTAAATGTATTCAAAGGCCTTCAAAATTTGGAGAGCACAGTGTACTATTATTGTACAACTCTTAATACATCTCGGCAAATACTGTAGGTGTCTAGCATTTAGCTCAGTAACGCCATGTTACAGTTTACATACACTTAAATGAGAGCATGGCGTCTGATTTTTAAATCGAAATGGAACTAACTAAAACATATTGGATATATTTGATTGTTTTGATATTTTACTTATACAGGTTCATACTATATATTGCGATCTCTGCCTTGAACTAGCATTGGGTGTATAGCTCAAAAAGGTGTAAATATTTCGCTTCCATGTCAATACAGTGGGCGACTTAAACGATTTACTGGCTACTAGTATTCGGTGCGCATATGTGTAGTAGGAAGGGCCCTTGATTGTTTGCATGTGAGACTCACATACTAACCGAAGTCCTGGATTTCGGTGGATACTCCGGTAAATTTGCAAATGTCTGACCACTACTCTTCCAATTAATTAACATATAAATATATTTGGGCTCAGTATGGGTGTGCTTACTAAAATATGACCATGCTGCATTTGCGTGTATTTATATTTATATTGGAAAGAACAGATTAACCTATAAACTGCCATTTTCACTCGTGAGCGGGTTTTGCTTATATGCGCTTTCATAATGTTCCATAAGTTTCTTGTAGCTCTAGTTCTGGCAGGTTTCCTCTGTCGACAAACCTGCCCAGTGTATTTAAATGAATGAAAAAATGTCATTACATTGCTTTCAGTTTACAATAAAGGATTTTAAACATGCCATATAAGACTGAATTTCTAAGCCTTAAATTGAAACATATAATGTCTTAAACATGTCTAAACAGAACATGCTTCTGGTTTTTAACCGCTTACCCGTTTTCTCAGTTGTGTTTTTTTTTCTTATCATGTTGGATTGAGGGCCAGGCTAAACAGATTTATTTGGTATAAACCAGTTCACTGAACTGATATCCGTGCCCACATGTGGCAGTTTATCAACATTTAATGTGTGTCAGTCACGTATGAGACTACATTCTACATTATTCTACTATTTTTGCCCAAGGTGATAGGTGCAGAAAGGTGTAAGTTATTAATTGTTTTCCCTTTTTTTGTCTCTTTTTTTTATTATTTACGGATTATCTAAATCGTAAACGTTCCTGTTCCCGCTTCGCAATAGTCGTATTATTTATTCGTGTAATGGTCTGCCCGTGACGCTCACAGTGTGCGGGTAACACAAAGGCGAGAGGCCATCACTAGAAAATCGATACGACGACCAAGCGACTGTTGTGAAAGCTGAGCGAGGGAGACGCAAGCGCGCCGAGAGCATAAAATACTGGGTTGCCGACAAATAGCCGCACAAGACAACCGGAGCAACATGGCAGCTGACGACGGTAAAGGTCCCAATCGTGATAGCCATTGATGGAAGCGAGAACGCCGAGTACGCTGTTCAGTGTAAGTATATTCTGGACACCAAATGTAAGATGTACCAAAAGATTCATAGCGAGACGAGCCTGTGTACACGTTCTTGTTGATACATGAACATGTAGTTTAGAGTCTTCGTTCGAGTTCGCCTACGGCTTACACTGTTTAGTGTAACTGCACGCTGCCTCGTTAGGCTCTGTTTCACTTAAGTCAGTGAGTCCGCTGTTGAATTAAACTGGCTGTTGGAGAGGTCATGGCGGCCTACATCGCACTTGTATACGTCGTACATGTATTTCCACAATGAATTTGTTTACAACCTGGATATATTCAGCTTCCGATACATTCAGCTTCGACATTACAGCGTGAAGATGGATGGTGACTGGCAGCGGTTGTACTGTAATACTGAAATTTCTAAATCATCCTTGTGAGGTTTCGTAGCGTGCATACCAAGAGCGACTAATAAACTACGTATAAGCACGTGCTATACGCGCATTGAAGCTCTTGATTTCGGTACGGTGTACATGGAAAGCGCAAACTGTCCCAAAATAAGTCCAATGTTACAGATTAAATGTTAGTACGATAGTGCGTTCAGAATGATACTGTTTAAAAGTTTCAATTGTTATCCGTACTGGCATGAGTGATTGATGTCTGCTCTAATACTTATAAATTTATAAATGTTTATTATTTCTACAGTTTGTCCGTTTAATTTTTTGCACCTGCCTCATATTGAGTAGAAACGTAGAGGTAGATTAGGAATTGATGTTAGAAGTAACATCTACATGCAAACATATGGAGGGCTTGGTATAATTTGGGTTGTCCATAATTCCTGAACTCATGCTACATTCTGGTTGGCCTATCGAGTCTAGCGTTTATATATACTTGAATAATATCCCTGCTATACTGCTATGCGAGAGAATGTTTTTAGATGTTGCAGAAAATAATATACAGGGTATAAGGTAAAACGATTAGTCTTATCTATGTGTGACACAGCCAAAGAATCGACAGTGGGGTGCATGTTGGTAGAAGAGCCAGTTTTCATGTGACTGGCTTGAACTCTAATGCATCACATTACACTTTTCCACAGAGGTGTCCCCTTACGTCCATTTGTGCCGTGTTTACCCTGGTCCTTGACTAATATATGGACGTGTGCCCATTGCATGCAAGATCTTATCCAGTGCTAGGGGATACAACTCGCACCCGTATCTGGGCTTGTTGGGATCAAGGACAAGCATGCGCAGGCCTACGTGTGGTTTTGGAAGAGGTGGCCGGCCGATTCGCTCTGCTCGGTTCGTGTGCAGAACAGGTCATTGACGCGAGGCGTAAACACGACATATGCCAGCAATACATACGAGAAATACTAGTAAAGTTTCCAATTTCGCACACGAGATCCAGTAATAGCCAGTAGCACAACATTGTATCTCTTTTTCACGTGATATACGTTACGTATACGTATGTAGATTTTGTTCCATGTTCACTGATAATAGGGCTTTATGTGGCTTTTAAATTGGTTTATATCCACTACAAAGCCTGGAAATATGTGCATACATATGATTACCGCTGCAGTTCTATCTGGCTCGGGAACGTCTTGCGCATTGCAGTATCTTGATTTAGCCAGAACGAATGTTTAAAAACTAACATCTCTACCGGTGTAAGACAAAAAGAAAAGAAAATAGCCCGCCTTTACATGTACCAAACCCCTGTGTAATGCCGTATGGGGTGAGTATGTTAAGGCTTAACACTGAACAGGATTTTCTCGCATTCTTTAACTCTATGTTTGTCTCATAAGTTAACAGATATACCTAGGGGTCACCTTGGCAAGTTAAGTCAAAAGTAGGGCAACGGTACAGTTAAGAAAATGTTGTCTACATGTCAGTCAGGTGGTGTGTCTGGGGTACTTCTTTCTTTCAGGTTAGAAGGCTATCAAATGCCTAATCATTAGTTATGCCCTCTGCATTATGGAAGATATTGCATGATCAGAGGTCATTAAGCCTATATTGTGGGTACTATGCGGACGTTTCGGATAATTGTAAACACACTTGTTTATAAACTGATTTTAAATTAAAAATGGTAACCGAGAGTTTAAGTTCAGGAAAAATTACATCAGGCATACAGAAAAGAAATCACTAAAGGCCGCATGCAGTACTATCAGGTCCTTAGTCGGGCGTTTCCGGACGTCAGGAACCTCAAAGCTGCCAGGACCCTCGTCCATATTATTGGTTTGAGAAGTCTATCCGTTTGCCTTTGTACAAAATTGACACGTTTTGGATTTTGCACCCGCTGAATTTCACCAGCTCGTACTCTATGCCTCTCCGTCGATCCGCTTCTGTAGGACAGGTAGAAAACTGTATCTATAATTGAAGGAGTGAAAAAAATGTATGGTAGGCGAAAACCGCCAAAAATTCCACTGCCAAATGAAATAACCATCTCTCAAATCAAATGAATAATGTCTCCCCAACCAAATAAACATTTACCAAATAGGATAAGCATCACAAACCAAACATTTCCCAAACCGAAGAAACAGTCCCAAACGCAAGCATGTGCCTTCCAAGCCAAATAAATATCTCCCCAAATCGAATAAGCGTCTTCCAACAAGCAATATGAAAACAGAAAAAGCTCTAATTGAACGGTTGTGAAACCGGTTGTACTACAGCCTTTGTAAGTCGTATAATTCAAGAATGAACTGCTTTTGCGCGGCTTTGTATGGCATGTTGGACAAAGACATTCTTGAATTCTACATTTCTGAACTATGGACATGTACACATAGAGCACCGAGTAACATAACTGAGATGGAATAAGGGGCTCAGAATTTGTATTACAAACTTTAGACGTTTTTCGCGTGTACTCTGTAAAAGTACAAATAAAGGCGATCTTTTTTCGGTCAATGTGCACCACATCATCTTTGAAGCCTGTTCTCATTCAATATGTTAATCATTGAATAACAGCTTTTATTTGGTGATTTTCATGTTGAGGTAATGTGTGATGGTAAGATTTCTTGTACGCGATTTAACACAAGGAAACTAATAAACCTACAGTAAAGAAGCTGCGATGTACACATGCACGTGAACTTCCGGGTTCCACGTCTGCTTGATCATGTCCTGATAATTTTACCACCTAAAATCCGTATATTACATGCAATTGTACTTCAGGGGAAAACGAGATGTAACTGCTGTTGTAGATTGTTTGCATAAGCAAAGCAATGATTTCGTTGGCAAGTGTCTTAATATATACCTGTATATCCGATAATGTTAGCAACCATGTCTTAGGTTTCTATACAAAGCATTGCAACTTATTTTTTACTAGATCCGAAATGTTAACCTTCTGAATCAAATCCGTGTCATGCACACATCTGTAGGACTATGGTGATTTTTTTTATGAATTATTGTTTTTGCAAAGGTGATATTTATTAGCATTGTATACTAACAGTGGCAGTTAAATTCATTGATATGAATACTGGTCTTGACAACTGAAATTGATAGCTGATAACCGAGTTCTAAAAGTTTGTCTTGTGCTTTCCAAACAAATACAGAACGTTGCCAAGATGCCGTTTCTTGAAGGATATGCAGTGCTAGAGTAAGTGCTGGTCAAGAAAGGATATGCCACTGACGACACAGTGGCATTCTCAGTCGTGCTTGAAACTATTCTGACGATTGTAGCGACCTTTGCAGTACTGTCTTCGACGAAACTGTATTTTTGCATCTGTAAATATGACCCATAATTTACAGTAGCGGATGTAATTGTCTGGAGTGTCTTAATATTTTTATATTTGTACGTGCTTGTAGGGCTCGTAATTGAATAGATGGCATTAATATAGGTATTTAAAACATTATAGTTGGGTTTATACATATCATATATCCAATTTGGAAACCATCTGCTTTGTTTTCTCGGGTACGTGATGATTGTTAGGTATGGGGAGGTTTACGATGATGATTTAGATAGGGATATAGTATAGACCATATAGCGTTGCTACTGGAGTGGTAGTCAGTGACTCTACGCTGAGTGCACCTGCAACAGTAATACGCACATTTCCAGTTTATCATCTGATTCTGTGAGTAAAGTAGCGATGACAAACTCCATGCATATATGTTTATTTCTAATTTTGTTTTTTTTTTTTTTTTCATGCAGGGTACCTGGATAACTACCACCGTGATGGTAACAAGGTTGTGCTAGTCACGGTGCCCGAGTACATCCCTCCTAACGCCATGATGAGTAAGTATAACAGCTAACACAGAAACTATCACGTGGTTATAACATAGACCTGCATGCACTTTCATACGAGGAAGATGTATAAAAATCCTAGATGATATCTTCGGTGCATCTAGGTCCATATATGAGCTCATATGGTTGATACGTATATTAAACACAGAGCCCAGTTTAAGCGCACATTGACATGAATGTTGTTCCTAAAATAAGCTGTTACAAACCAAAAGTGTGCCTGTGTTTATTGTGTATACAAGCCGTCTGTATGATACATATATTGCGGTATTTCGTGGTATGCACTTGAGGCACAGTTTCATGAGGAGATGGCTGTGGTAGTTTTCTCGAATGATAATGAAATGGGAACCTTTTTGGCTGAATCGTATTCACTTATTGTTTGTCAGGGTTTGTTCTGGACACTGTGTGTCCAACATACCTGAACCGGGAATGCCTTACTATGTCATGAGGCAAAAACTACATGCACAGTTTAACTATTACCTTCCCCCAGGTGTTTGTGGCACACAAAGTGACTTACTTTCACAGCCTCGAAGAACGTGATGACAAAGGTGTCCAACTAGATTCATATATATTATTATAACCTTCGGTTGACCGCAGGCCGCGAGTACTAAATCTTCTTTAGAGACTTTAGAGTTAACGCTTTGGACACGACGAAGCTCATTGCCAATTAACAAATTTAAGTGCATTTAATTATCTCAAAGCAGTATCATAGAAAAGGTACGTTTTCATTCTTGGAAAACGATCAGATGGTAACGAATGTATTTTGTTACACAGTGGAAACTTCTTGTAACGTCCCATCTTCATACCGCTGTAGTAGGCCTGTACCTCTTTTTCAAAAGACGGAGGCATTAAAACTCCTTGCAATGCATGACCCACTTCCTGGAACCATTAGCCGCAAATATATAGATGACTGCATGATGGGTAAACGTTCATTGATAAAGACAACTTTTAATTGCCTTTTACAATCAACCTTTGCATATAGCATATGCTATTAATATTAACTTACTGATTGATTGATAAATGGTGTTTTTTTTGTAGTTTCACCTATCACTTCCTGTAATTTTTGACCTCAGTCGCCTTAGAGCAACCTATATGCCAGATTACTACTACTCGTGGTTAGCAGTAATATGTTAGCAGTGAAGTTAAGTCTGAATATGGAAGATGGTATGTAGCTACATGTGATTTGTCCGCCATTTGCTTATCTTAGTAATACAATAAGTAAAAATACATATAATTCTGTATATCACATGTTACATAAATGAATAAGTAATGAGTCAACTTCTCTATACCCTGCACACGGAGAAATTCAAGAAGGAACAGAAATGCCGCATTATATTGTTGAATCCTAATAATCAGATAGCTTCATTGGTGAAGTGTCAAGGTTTGAATTCCAAACCTCGTCTTCACTTGCCAAAATATGTGGCCTAGATTAATTGAGGTCAAAGGCTTTCAAACCAAGAGTGTCCGTTTGTAAGTGTTTTGTATGCTTGTAGTATTATACGTAGTCTTGACTCGGATCGTTTAACATCAGTACAGTTTGTCTGTTCACCGGAAGGGTCGACATGGCTTCAAGAACTCTTTTAGAAGCAATGTATCATTTGACATTTAATTAACGTTTTAAAAGTATTAATGCCCATGTACTTCTCAATTAACGGTTTATGTACTTGACAAAGCAAACAAATAAACAGTTGCCGTTTCTTAAGTCCCCATAAGTGTTTCGAAATGAATTGGTTTAGAGATAGATAGAATAAGCATTTGATTATCAATTACGCCACATTTATTACTTGTGAGGAAATTTCCGTGTATTGCCCTTTGGAAACACAACTTTTATAATTAACGTGGCACCATTCATATTAGACACCTTCTGTATAATCTGAGATATTCTTGGTTAGCAGTCAGTCATTATGAGTGGTCCACCAGTGTTTATTCCCGTGTGTGGTCTTTTGAGCCCCAATTCCACAGCGCTATGATGAACGCGAAATTGATAGCTACCATGGCAACAGTCATGTGATTAAGACTTATACACATGTCGCCATGGTAGTTACATCATACTTAGCCCAGAATGTCATTCTGGAACCGGGTGTACGTTCATTGATACCAAAACAAAATATACCTTATTACGCAAGATTTCTTTTATTTATTTGTTAGATCTGTGTTTTAGCGCGTCCTAAAGAATATTTCACTTATACAACGGTCAGCATTAATTAGGGGTTGGAAGATACTGGGCAGAGGATTGTGCTCGATTGTTCATATTAAATGTTACGCACGGATATGTATGTTTTTGCACCTGAAACTGGCTGACGGTTCGACGGTTATAGTGTTGTCATATCGGAATATTCTACATAACTGCGGTGAACGTATAGGCCTAGATAGACGTATGGTTTATTAATTGGTTGATAATGAGCTGAATAGTTTATACAGGACATCTGTGACATTATGAACATATTTAGCCAGCTATACATGGATCTATAATGAAAACCACGCAGAGATGGTATAAACGGGAAGTATTGTTGATGCGTTGGACATAGACAAAACGACTGGAAAACAAACAAACGCTTTGCTCTTATATATAGCCACCGGTTTGTCGCATTTGAAATAATCGCCTCTCACAGTGATAACAACGCTGGAGAGGGTAAATGTAGCCCTATGGTATAAAGTCAAATGTCTTTTATCATATTGGTTTGTCAAGTCTGTCAAGTCCTTCACCAGTGATATAAAGGTTTATTTCCGCAGAATATCCGACCACCTCCTTCAGGTGTTGCTGCATCTTTGTATTTCAACAGTGAGAGTTACGATTGGCAGGTCTGAAAATCCATCAGGATACGACATTGTCATGCAGGGTCAGACGCTTTATAAAGGCTAATAGTGTGTACGCTCCGAATAGTGTTGATTAGATTCTTTTGTAGAAAGATCAATGTTGAATGTGGAGCAAAGTCAACCAAAGTCGGTTATGTATACGCATGTCGAAATTCAAGTCAGGAAATCGAAATAAAGCATATGTCGGTATATGTCGGTATGGCTCAAGCGTTATGGTTATCATCCACATGCAACGGCCATTCAGTGGAGCGAGCTTATTACTCCTGTAACATTGTGCGAGTTTTGTCGTTTTTCCTACATATAGTTTTGATGAATTTAATCGGGTTGTCTTCTATATAGTAACTTGCAATCAAATTTGCACACCTTTAATACTGAACTGGAATGTTCAAACGCTAATATTTTCACCACTTGGATTTTGAGTAAGCCCTCTAATTAGTGTAAAATAATCCCAACAGAATCCCAGTGCATTGAAGTACAATAGTTGATGTGACAGATATGTGTCTTTTATTTTCAGTGTGACATTGTAAAGCAGAGTGTCAAAATGGGATGGTGTAAATTTTAACTTACCAAAATCAACAATGTATTTTGGCTTTCTTCAGGCCCCGGCGTTGTTCAGGAATTGCTTCAGAAGGCAGACAAAGAGGTGTTGGAACTCCGAAACAAATATGTATCCGGTCTAAAGGGTAAAGGGGTAAGTGCATGTCACTAGGGTTGCCTGAGGGTTTATTATTAATATGCATACATGGATACGCACCGATACCAGACAATGTCTTGTCAACACCAAAGACTCGCCTATACCACTTGTTTTATCTGGCATGGGGCGCCCTCGTATTCAAAATGTTACCGATGCAATGTACTTCTCGGTGAAACTTTCCCCTCTCTTTTAAAAATTATTTTAAAACTTCTCTCTTGACCATTGACAATGTTCTTATCAATGTCGCAATAATGAGAGGACAGATCAGATTTTTATGAGAAAATAATGGATTGCATTTGTCATCTTTACATGAGCAGTACTAGGCACAACTGTACATAGACAGTACAAGGGTTAAGCAGATCTAAAGGAGAAAAGCACCACCACCTGGCACGAAAGCTTTGAATAATAACGATGAGCTGTAACGGAGAGAAATTTTCCTTAAGGTTGTATTTTACAAGGTGTTCTGTAATACCTGGCCCTACATTTTAAACTGAGTTATGGGATACCTTCATTGTACAAGATTATCTGGCGTTGCGGTGGCATCTGGACATATTCCACCTGCGTTTGCGACCCATTTGAACAGCAAGGCGGCCTTTAAAAGAATATAGGTTTCTTCTTCTGTGATCTTAAGATCACAAAGGAATCATAGTCATTCTCCAGCATATTAAGTTATGGTCGGTACCTTGAATATTATAGCAGTGTGGTGTTTGGGGAGAAGCTTGCGTCAGATTTCTTTAACCAGGATCCCATTAAAGCCACATCTGGATGACGATATGAGGATTGCTCTGACAGTTTTTGATGTCTTGCCTAACATTGTCCATATAGCTTAGATATTGATTGCCAGCCCTTAAAACCCCAAACTCGCCAGTTAACTTGCTGGTGTTCCTGGTTTTTCTTTTACTGTGTATCGTGTTCTCCCCACACAGTACCTGTGATCATTCACACCTCTTCATTGTTACCCGCATGTTTAGTGGGAAGAGAATACAAGCAGGTGCCTAATAGAATATGCTAAAGACCCACGGGCTACAGAAGTCTGATTCATTTACAGTACCAGTGAAGACAGACAGTGTATGGAATTCCGGTGTTCTGGAAACCAATACTGCAGACTGGAAATTAGCCCCTAAGTTGCCAGAGTACCCGTGTATTCTGCGATCGATTCATAGTTGGGTTGGGGTTTGAAGCTGACATCTGTCTAACGGAAAATTTCTGTGGAAGCCTTTAGGGCATTTAATTTGGGCGACTTTTGTGTATGTTTGCTCCAGAGTCCCTTATATTTCATGATACGAGACATACGAGAACTGCATGGCCCGACATTGCAGCTTTATACATTTATGCAATTGTATGGGTTCAATTTTGAGCACAGCATATAGGGCTGATTCCAGAGGTAAAATATCAGAAGTAAAATTAGTGATACAGTCAAAAAAATGGTTTTGCTCGTTCTTCCATGACGCTGTTTTGCATATTAACTTTATACCATAAATTAGGATAAACCTTATCTCTGATAATGAATTTGCTGACCTATCCAGATAGCATGCTGCACTATAGGCTGTAAGTTTCTGTTTGTATCAGATGTATAATGAGTCTTATTGAGCGTCGATGTCGTGCTTCCCTCGTCCGTCTTTTCTAGAGACGGGTGGCCTTCAGCGAGATGTACGTTTCTGATGACGTTCACAACGTCCAGACAAATCTTAATGACATATTGGTGTATCTTGCCTTTTTATTTTTCAGCTGAACGTGTCTTTTGAGAGGTTAGAAGGTAAGGCCGGGGAAGCCATCATTGATTTCGTCAAGAAATCCAAGGCATCTTGTATTGTAACAGGTACTCGAGGCCTGGGCAAGTTCCGGCGGACCATCATGGGCAGCGTCAGCGACTACATCGTCCACCATTCTCCTTGTCCAGTGCTCATCTGTCGTCATAAAGACCAGAAGGACCATCATTAGATGTGCTAATAGCCCCCCCTATACATGTCTAGCCACGTAGCGAAAATGTAGACACAATGAGTAACCAGTCTCCACGATTCACCCAGCACGGTCAATTACTCTAGCATCTATTCAGCTCTTGGATATCCGGTATAAAAGTTGGCATTATATTTACAATTATTCATGCAGTTTACGCCATTGTTTTTTGTTGTTTTTTTTTTGTGTTTTTATTTTGTACTGTAGTCCCTTTAACTTATAGGGCTAATTCATTTAACGCTTTGTTTTTGTGAATTAGTGTATGTGTGGTTGATAGCTTGTGCAAACAAATGGCCTTATATTTGGAAGGAATGGCTTGGTAAAACTGACTGTTCTCAATTTTATTGCGATGGTTGTATACTCAATAGGGTGCTACTTATGTTTGCTGGACATTTTCATCTGTCAGCAAGTCTGAGAATTAGAAGAGAAGTCAAGTTAGTATGTCCTGTCATGAAAATCATTTGAGATTTGACGTGTCTACTGTGCCGAACTCATCAGGGTTAGCTTGAATGGCATAGTTGTCATGGAATGTGTCGGTCAAAAGAAGTCCCTGTTCTACAGCAATAGAAAGACCCTTTTGCATATTAACTATAAGTTGTATAGTATATATTATCTAAGCGGGTAACGATATATATATATACACACACATGAATGTGTATCATTGTTGTTGTTGTTGCTAGGTCAGCTACGGAGCTTCATCTCTCCGCAGTGTCGTCCGAAAAGGACAGCTCAAATGTTATTGAGTGTGTGACTTACACATAGCCATTCATCATCTCGACCAAGCCGTGCATTGTTTTATAGTAGTTTAGTAATACCAGGCAGTAAGCAATAGAGCCTCATTGAAGCCTGTATGAAGGGGTTAGCGGCAAGAGGTTTGTGGGGGGCAAGTGACCCCATAGTAATGTACTAACTTTGACAAATTTTTGTCCGCGTCAGGACATAATTGGAATCAAGGCTTGTGGGTGTCTCTGTACCGCACCACTCTAGATATGCTGCTATTCTTGAAACCTTTACATCACTGGTGAATGTTAACAGTACAAATATTGATCATACCTAAGGAGTGTTGTAACATTTTTTGTTTTGTATTTTAAAGCTTCTGTTATCAGTACATATTTGTTTTATTTATGAATAAAGAAGTTGCATGCAGGTTAAATAACAGACAAGTTCTTGTTATGTCGCTCTCACCACCCGATGGTCATTTTGGTTCTGGTCGGTTTTAGAGTTGTTTCGGCTTATTGACGTGTAGCCCAGTCCGGTAGTTAACACAGTTTCACTATAGTTAACTTATTTGAAAACCATCTTTCTGTGACGCGACGTATAAGCAGAAACGAACGAAGTATCGAACCTTGGATGGGTGAAAATACATTTCTTTGTTTGTAAGTCAACAAAAAGACAAAGAACACGTCTGACAAAAATCATGTTTGGTTACACAAAAACCGCTGAAATGTAACATGTACTTTATGCCGATTGATCTTTTAGGGCATCTAAACCAAGGTTCCATTCAGACTGCCCATAATAATCAGAACGCAGTTATACGACTTTCTGAAATATGATATAAGGTAAAGGCTTTTTGTTTTGTTTTGTGAATTGCGACTTTTCACCTGGGACGTTCATATTGGTTGACTGCTGATATACGAATGTCGGTGTCGTCGCAGACAGATTTGAAAGCTTAACTGAGTTCGGCTGTGAAGGATTAACTGCTTAGAGAGCTCGTTTGTTAGTATAATCATAACATGAATGGATCGATAACACACACCAAATGGGTTTGAAAGGAATTACAGTATTGTAATGAGTCATCATTAACTCGCAACGCTGGGCTACTTCATTTGAAGTATGCACATAAGGAATCTGTACAATAGATCATAAATCAAATGTATAGAGACATCACTGAGCCACACCGTTCAATGTGTGCTTGGGACCAATTCGATTACACGGAGTAATATCACATGTATATATAGAAAATCTATAATTACATATAACAAGCACACTAGCTACAGGCATTGACGTTCCAGTCTTATATGTATATATACGCCAGTAAATGTATATTTAAACAAAGCATTTATGGATTTTTCGGTGTTTCCATTTAGGTTACGAGTGTATATTTATATCATGAAAATGCAAGCTTTCTATAACTATGCACAACTTTGCAGTTATATATGTATGAACAGTTGTCCTTTATATAACAGCCATTGACCAATACATACACCTATCTTGTGTACCTTCAGTTATTGCCGCAAGGCTATAGATATGCCAGTCCCAAATTTTTCGGATTTAGGAACAACTATACGGTTGCTGGGTGTGTAGCGATACCATCTCTGTGGTAAATCACAGTGTTCGGATCGATTTCATTCTCCAAACAATGTTACCCCCGCAAGACTCTTAGGATATCCTCTTGTTGCAAATGGGCAGAAAACACCATGCAACCAGTGGTATCAGTAATCGAACCAATTTAATGAGAGTTTTGCATAGAAGATTTCAGGAAAAACGGACGGGTGTCTGGTTTTACAGATGGCGAGATTGTGTATACACGAAAAGATGTAGATTTTCGTTAGATGGATATCAACTTACACAGACGAAATGAAAATAAATTTGTCTTTTAGAACTACATTTATATAAATTGCCATCTCGCTGCACACGCATGCGTCGCACATATTCACGCCAGTATATACGATACAGTGTTACTGTAAAGCTCCGTGAAATTGTAATTAATATGGTGAAGTTAATATTTCAACTGAAATTTTATTTTGATTACTTCTGTTATTTCTTTATATGTGTTGTCTAGAGGGTGTGTGTGGAAGTGAATAGAGGCATGCAAACGCTCGTCTTTGAAGGGCAGTATGACCTTGGGTGACTCATATTTACACATCGAACAACCTTAGGTATGCCTACACCGTAAATTATATCAGTTGGGATGATGTGTACCAGCTGATAGATCATTATATTTCGAATTATGTAAGTCGATAATGAAACAGTTCATCATACGTTTGAAGGCATGGTGCGCTTGTATGACCTTCAGTTTTTTAAACTCTTTTGTGTACTTGAAAATCCACTTGCTTTGTTTGTAAACTAAGTGTTATACAGTATTCTCTAATTTAAACTTATAAGTTGAAGACTTTTTAAAAAAATAAAGTTAAGACATCTAAACAGAAATGATGATTCAATGAAGATTCAGTTGAAAATTATGTGCTAAATCCTTCGTTGAATTTGTTAACAAACAAAGGAGATATTCATATCTGTTAATAATATAACGAACTTTGTGAATCATATGATCAACGTTTGAGTATTCTGACGCGACATGATGGTTTTCCATTCTAAATACGGCTCAGCTCAAAATGTTGGAATGTCTCTATTCCTGTGGATGAAGATGGCAGAGTAACTAAGTGCCTTTTTGTAACATTTATTCGGTCCCATCCCATATAAGGCACTGATTCACTGAATTAACTTGCCAAAAATAATCTGGTGATCAATTCTGCACATGCGCAACTGGGGGCAAGATTTTGCTCGGTTTGGGTTTTGATTGTTTAATAATGCCAAAAAGACAGTGTAAGTTGTTAATACATCATAATTGTTTGCTCTGTTATCCTGCACACAGTTAAAATATATCAGAATAGTGTCTGTTTTGGACAGAACTGAAAACTTGCTATACCCACCACATGCACTGAAGATTACCATGTTGACAAACTGCTATGACTTCATTTCCACTAACAATAGTTCAAAAATTAGTGGTCATGCTAGATTGATTTCGATATGTTGTAGAGACAAGTGCAAGCTGGATGTGGTGATGGTATTGCATGGTACCACTCGAAAGTCAGGGCATGTATATTTTTGGGGTTAACTGAGGTCGACATATTTACTGCAGGTACATATATAACGAAAATCAATGCGCCTGTGTAACCTATAGACAAATGAATTACGGCGAAACTGTAACTAAGGCATATTTAACTCTATACGGAAAATTTCATTGACCGTCACAACTCAAATCCTTATATATGGTACACATTCATTATCTGATTCATGCGAAGTGTAGGCATGTTAAAGCATGCAATCATCGGTACACCATCTTTTAACAATGATCCAGCAATTCAATTGTCTGAATCGAATGAATCGAATAAACCTTCGTCATATTCTGAATTCAAATTTCTGCAAAGTGCATGCTAGATGTTCGAAAATTTCTTTCAACGAGTATTCTAGATGGGAATTTATTTTGTTTATGCCTTTTTATTTGCCTTCAAATATAAGGGTGCACTGGTCATTGGATTTCGTTGTCAACAGTTTATCTTTCAATAAGCCAGCACGTTAATCGTCTAAGGTTCAAGCATGAAACATCGCCAGTTTGACTTCCGATTGTTCAACGCCGAGATTATTATTTGAAGAGGGTATGATAGCCTCGTTCCATCACTTAATTTCGCAGTATCGTTTTATCGCTTCGAAGAATTGTGTCATCGCTTTGCACTATCGTTCCATCGCTTCGTTTCATCGTTGGACGATGTAACGATATTACGATGGTACGTCAGTTGTCTTAACTGGCTTCTTTAATGATGGCATTAACCGGCATCCACAGTTTCAACTTTTAATATTTCATATTAACTTGTGTATTCAATGTATACCAAGCATCAGGATGGACCAGAGCTGTAAATCTTACTGAAAATTTCATGCTGAGCAACATATTATCACAAGACTGGCGATACATACTAACCAGCGTTTGAATGTAGCACTACAGAGTAGAGGCGGCTGTAGATATATGCTGGTCGGATTTGGACATGACCCGTCCATTAGGTCAGATCCACGTGGAAAAACTGCAAGTCCTAGCTGATTAGCTTGTAAGATCGATAGTCTCCGCTTATAGCGGACTTTCCAGTCTCTTGACGATACATGCAGATAAGAGGCATACTCAGGGCTTTAATGCAACAGATTTGCCTGATGGTGGCATTTCGCATGTACACACACCCATCCGTGTTGTAATTACACCCGCGATGGTATTAAGCATCAGTCTTGACTTAATGCTTGTGTTCAGGAATTACACATCTAATCGACTGTCTAAGCCCATGCTTCTGATTACTCCATTCAATGTGTTTTTGTGTATGCTATAAAGTGCCTTTTGCTGTGGCAGCTATATAGATACACCCACACAGGCTCGACACAATGTTTATTGTATATACCTTGATTGCACGAAATGATCTTTCTCTGCATATGTGCATCTTGGCATATATAAGGCACTGAGCTGATCATTAAATCCAAAATGCCCAAAATTCTTAAAGTATTAATCATACAAAGATTCCCCTGGACCGGTATGCATAAGGTTTCGACGTAGATGTATTTTGCAGGGTGGAAGAAATAATTCGTTCTAGAAAACACTAGAAAAATCTATATGATGAAGCTGATTATTATATTCCCCAGAAAATGTGTATACTCCACTGTTTATTGTAACATGAACGTTGTACACTTCAGGATAACCTAAAAATGAAAATAACAGGAACGTTCGCAGAATGTATGAATTATTAACCAGTTGAGGAATGGTTTAATGAAACATTTAACTATTGTGCAAGATGTACCTGTTTCGCATAGTTAATAAAATAAGACACCTGTCCAAACATATATTACACCTACGTCCAACATTGTTGAATTTCTTTGTATCGTAATAACTTATAAATCTCGAATACATGGATCTTGCCTTATAACATGAAATGGCTAAATCTCTGATTAATATAAAAGATAATTGAAAATGCATGACATAATTCCGTTTGTAGCATACACTGGTAGGCAACACGCGAGAAAGCTTTTAATAACGGAATCAGATCAACACAAATTGAACATAAAAAGGAATGTCGTGTTTAGTTTGATTTAAGGTAACCTGTTGAACTTCATCTCCCCTCGCCACTCTCTCTTCTAAATTCATCCACCTGTATATATATATATATATCATCATAGCTGTCCATCCATAATTATGTTCATATAAGGTGCATTAGAACGCTAATACTATTAAACTGTATACTGGTAAAGCTATCGACAAAAGAATATACTATTTCGGTAGATGCCAAGTTATTTTTATGTCAGTAATACAGATCTTGGGAACCTCAACCTTAATCTTTTTCAAATGAATGCAACATATTTAGATTTTACATTGTGCCCTTGAGACCTAAATTGAAGGCCAAGGTTTGTTAGCACATCTGATTAAACACGTCCATCTACTGAAATAGTGGTTTCTTTTAGTCGTGAAATGCACTGCACTCTCCTGTACCATATAAGGTGTCCTTCTTTGGAAATATCAGTGCGACCAGTGCTCTCAAGACTGCCTGTGACATTCTGGCATTGTCCATTGGGATCACGAGGCAAAGAGACCTATTCAACCCTGTGACGTGCTGGCACTGTCCATTGAGATCACAGGGTGAAGAAATCTATCCAGTCCTGTGACATGCTGGCACTGTCCATTGAGATCACAGGGTGAAGAAATCTATCCAGTCCTGTGACATGCTGGCACTGTCCATTGAGATCACAGGGTGAAGAAATCTATCCAGTCCTGTGACATGCTGGCACTGTCCATTGAGATCACAGGGTGAAGAAATCTATCCAGTCCTGTGACATGCTAGCACTGTCCATTGAGATCACAGGGTGAAGAAATCTATCCAGTCCTGTGACATGCTGGCAATGTCCATTGAGATCACAGGGTGAAGAAATCTATCCAGTCCTGTGACATGCTGGCACTGTCCATTGAGATCACTCGGTGGGGAAATTCATCTAGTTCTGTGATGTTCAGGCATTGCACTTAGAGATCACATTATATGCAAATCTATCCAGCCCTGTGACGTGCTGGCAATGCCCATTGGGATCACATGGCAAGGAAATCTATCCAGTCCTGTGACCTTTTGGCGCTATCCATTGGGATCATATGCTAAGGAAGTCTATCCAGTCCTGTGAGATTCTGGCACCTTTTTGGTCACCCATCTTTTCCTGGGCCACTTTCAACATCTTCCAGAATGTCACCATGTCAGGTTTCACAGATATACCCTGCCAGGACAGGAAATAAGAGTAATCTTTATATTTCAAATGGTCAGTGATATAATCTTGTAAGACCTCACTTCCTAACCTGTCACGCATGATCAGAGATGAAGAGGGGTAATGCGTAAAGAGTAAACATAAAGGACATAGGAAAGCCGATTAAATTTTTCGGTTGTAAATATACGGCGTGCACTAAATGCAGCATTTCACATTGTCCATTAAACCGTGAAGTTCATTTTAAAATTAAAGATTCACCAATTTTCGGTCAAAGAAAACATGTGTGGATTTAATGTATATTAGAAACGCAGCACAATATTCCTATGAAAATTATGGAGATAATTTAGAAACAAAGAACAATATTAGGACAACTGCATATTCGCTTTTGTATAAGAAAAAACTCCTTTTAAATATTGGCATTAATTGTCAAGCCTCTTGAATTTCCGCAATGCGTAGCTCACTAATATGATACTACTATGGGAATGGTCTATTTAGAATAGCATTAAAAATCATAAACAAACACGGGAAAACTTACAATGTTGCCATATACGCACAAAACTGGGTAAGTACGTTTCGGGAACCTTATTTCTGGCGAGTAATATTCACCTTTTTGTACATGGTCGCGGCTTCTTCTGGCCTGCCTTGTCGTAGTAGGAAATCCCCTCTGAAGGCGAAGATATCCCACAGCGTGCTGTTATACATCATAGCCTGTTTGTAGGAGGATTCAGCCGAGGTAATATCTCCCAGCTGGAAAACAACATTAGTAAGTTGTTAATTGCCGTAACAAAACCAACAAACGGGCAATACCTCGTGATGAAGAGGCCGATTGACCGAGAAGTATCAGTTCTTGGCAAGTAATTATAAAATAAACAAAAAAAAATGTTTTAAAGCCATACATCGTAAGGAATAAACCTTCCCTTTGCTTCCAGTACCAGTAGGCGTACACCAAATCAGAATTCGTTATTTACTGATGGTATTTGTGAATGCCATCACAAGCCATCGGAGACTAATACCCCGTTCACACTGAAAAATTTAAACCAGATCAAGTCCAGTTGTAAAAATGCCTGCATTCACTCGACCATATGGCCAAGCCGCGGTTTTAAGCCAATTCAGGGATTTCCCCGTTCACACGGACACATTTAAGCGGGCTTAGTAATAAGGACGTCATCCTGACCTCCAAGTATCCAGGGAAACTGACTTAAAGCCACTCCGCTAGCAGGAACAAATAAACCGGATTAAATGGCTTCGCTTTGCGTTCACACGAGCGACGTCGAACTGGATCACTTTCGGATTTAAGCCGGCTTATCTTTGGCCGTGTGAACGGGGTATTAATGAGCTACAATTTACAAATAACGAGGCTGTTAGTTTCGACAAAAGAACTTTTTAATTTGCAAAATGAATGTAGGTGACAGGATGAACATGTGGTTGCCAATCTTCTAATAAAAGGGTTCGAGAGCCCAAACATCACAGCCGGTAAGTTCAATTCCACCTGCCACCAACTTGTCTCTGTCGTGTCACATGACTGTCAACCTAAATATTTGCATGGGACGAAGAGTTAGTTACCCCCACTATCTAACTATCATTAAAAGCCATAAGGTATGGCGTTACATCTGACTTACACGCTGATATGGATGTTAAAAATGTTCTTAAAGAGAAAACTTTGCGATATAGCTGATCTACTTATTTGTAATCTTAAAACCGGTTCCGCGTTGACATAAGTACAATGTTAATTTAAATTATGTTACTGAACTGTAGTCTGCAGATTATACACCGAAAAACGCATAGTTAGATTGAACTATTGCGAGTGCGAAAAATAGTAGTTTGTACAATGTTAATTCTGACATTCGAGAGTAGGCCTATTCGCCTTTAGGTGCCAAATGGGCCGAACTGTTGTGTCTTAACAAGATAATATTGCACTGCTGTTATCTGTCCATTATTTATTTTTGTTCATATCTCAGTGATCTGATATAAAGTGTTATTATTATTATTATTAAGGACAACGAAGAGATGTCCTCGAACGATCATGGTATTGCTGAAACCATGCAGGTATAAAAGAACTATTCTACCTCCATACTGAAACAGTGTCCACAGCTAGGTGTTAAGCTCCAACATTCCTCTCGTTTAAGTGCATGCCGTGTTTTATATGTGAAGGCTTCCACAGTG